>NC_040914.2:13832346-14121559 GCF_004126475.2 Phyllostomus discolor
TCTGCAAATAGAGACAGTCTTACCTCTTCGTTTCCAATGTGGACACCTTTGATTTTTTCTTTGGGTCTTATTAGCTAGGAGTTCCAGTACTATGTTCAATAAGAGGTGAAACTAGACATCCCTATGTTATTCCTCATCTTAAGGGGAACACTTGTAATTCTGGCCCATTGATTATGATGCTGGAAGTGGGTTTGTCATATATGGCCTTTATTTTGCTGGGGTATGTCCCCTCTATTCTGACCTTGCTCAGAGTTTGATCATGCATCCATGATGGATTTTTTCAAAAGCTTTTTCTGCTTCTACTGATAAGATCAGGTGGCTTTTATTTTTCATTTTGTTTAGGTGGAGGATTCCATTTATTGATTTCCATATCTTGTATCACCCTGGCATTCCTGGAATAAATCTAATGGGATCATGGGGTATGATATTTTTCATGCATTACTGTGTTTGGTTTGCTAATAGTTCATTGAGGTTACATCATCTATGTTTTTCAGAGATATTGGCCTATAATTTTCTTTCCTTGTAGTGTCATTATGTAGTTTTGAAATTATGATAATCCTGGAGATTGATATGATAATGTCATATAATTATATGATAATTATGAAGATCTGTTCATTCGGGTTAGTGGGGTTTCAAAATCCCCAACTATGACAGTATTTCTGTCAAAATCTCCTTTTATGTCCACCAAGGTTTGCTTTACATATTTAGGTGCTCCTAAGTTGTGTGCCTAAAAGTTTACTAGGATTGTATCTTCTTGTTTCATTGTTCCCTTTATCATTATTTAGTGCCTTCTTTATGTCTTACTCTAATCTTGGATTTAAAGTCTATTGTGTTGCATATATGTACTGTTACACCAGCTTTTTTTTTCTTTTTTATTTCAATTAAATATATTTTTCCAACTGTGTATTTTTAATTTGTGTGTCTTTTGATCTGATATGAATCTCTTGGAGTCAGAATATATGTGGATCTTATTTTCTGATCCATTCAATTACCTGACTTCTTTTGGTTGGAACATTTAAGCCATTTACATTTAAGGAGATTATTGATAGATACGTGTGTAGAGTCATTTCACTGTTAGATTGTTTTTCTCTGGTTTTGTTTTCTTTCTCTTTTTCTTCTCCCTCTTAAAGCAAGTCCTTTAACTTTTCTTGCTATCCTGGTTTGTTGTTAATAAAGTCCTTTAGTTTTTCTTGTCAGGGAAGTTCCTTATTTGTCCTTCAATTTTAAAGGATGATCTTACTGGGTTAAGTAGTCTTGGTGGTGGCTCCTCGCTTTTCATCACCTTGAACATTTCATGCCATTCCTTTCTGGCCTGAAATATTTTTTGTTGAGTAATCTCATGCCAGTGTACTTGGTACTTCCTCGTAGGTAATTCCCTACTTTTCTCTATTGGCTTTTAGGTTTCCTTTCTGTCTTTAAGCTTTGTCATTTTAATTATGATGTATCTTGGTATAGGCCTCTTTGGGTCCAACTTATTTGGGATTCTCTGTGCTTCCTAAACTTGTGTGAATTTTTCTTTCACTATATTAAATTTTCAGTCATTATTACTTCAAATAGTTCTTGGTATCTTAGTCACTCTCTTCTCCTTCTAGTATTCTCATGAGGTTGATATGATGTTACGTGTTGTTCAAAATGTTCCTTAAGCTCTCCTCATTTCTTAAAATTATTTTTTTTCTTCTTGCTGCCCTGCATGGGTGTATTTTCTATCTTGTCTTGCAAAACACTGATGCTATTCTCTGCTTCATGTAACCTAATGTTTATTCGTTCCAGTGCAGTATTTATCTTAGATATTGCATGCTTCATTTCTTATTTTTTAGAAGATTTTATTTATTTATTTGTAGAGAGAAGGGAAGAGGATCAGAAACTTCAATGTGCAGTTGCTTTTCATACATCCCCTACTGAGGACCCAGGCATGTGACCTGACTGGGAATCAAGCTAACAAACCTTTGGTTGGCAGGCCCTCACTCAATCCACTGAGGTATATCAACAAGGGCTGCATTCTTTATCCATGACTGCTCTTTTTTAAGATATCTATATCTTGTTTTCATGTGGATGAGTATTGACATAGTCATTATTCTAAACTCTCTTTTGGATAAACTGCTTGCCTACATCTTTTTCTAATTCTTCTTGAGAATTCTTTTATTCTGTCATTTGAGCTGTTTCTTTGTCTTCCCATTTTGGCTGCTTCTATGTGTTTTCTGCCTTCGATTTTGACCTAATCAGTCCTTAAAGGGATTGGTTTGTTAATCCAATCAAGCTGTAATTGCAGTCAGGTTTAACTAACAAAGGGTGAGGCAAAGTAATTCCTGTAAGTAATTCCAGTAAGGCTACTGTTTCCCCTCTGGCCAATGCCACTGGACAAAACTGTTTTGCCTGAGAAAGATGGCTTCTACTATATGGAGAATGACCCAGCATAGGAATTCTGGTAGCCATTCCTTTAGTTCTTTGAAGAGGCACTAGTCCCAGACTCTCCCCAAGGATGCTGTCCACTCTGCCAGAGCCAAGGTAAGTGGAGAGAAAATAATTTGTGTTTGTTGGCCCTTTAAGAGGATCCCTGCATCTCCAGCCATCTATCCCTAGCATACAGAATCTGTGCTGTTTTCCATAGACGAATGTGGTCTAGGTTTCTTTCCACTACTTGTACTTTAGGCTGGTATCCAAGCTTGGGGGTTAGACTCCACACTTCTCATGGGGAACCCCCTGGTCCCTGAAACAGCCCTCCAGAACTTCATTGCCACCCCTGAGAGCCCACACAGCCCTCTTCCATCTCCTCTGCACTCCTTTCCAGTTACTTTGTCCCGAAGTTATTTCTTCTGTCTCTTTATGGTTATAAGTATTCTCACGGGCTAGTGTTCAGTTGGTGCTGAGCTGTGTTTTGAAAATCCTGTTTTGTGGTCTGTAATTGCCTTTGTTGATAAATTTTTTACATAAAACAAAAGCCTCAAGAAATAATTTTTTTAAAATATTTCATGATGGTAAAACATACCTAATGTAAATTTACTATTTTAAACATTTTAAGGAACAATTTCATAGTATGAAATGCATTCACATTACTGTGTAGCCATTATTTTACTTCATCATTTTTCAATTCCCATCAACAGTGCATCGGCATGCTGAACTGCTCACAGTATCACCCACACTTGTCATATTATGGTTCTTGCTAATGGCTATTTTAGTGGGTATGTGATGGAATCTTTTTGTATTTTTAATTTTTTTCTACTGGAAGTATAATTGACTTGAAATATTCTATTAGTCATTAGTCTATTTCAATAGAAATAGTCTATTAGTCAGGAGGAGAACATAGTGATTCATATTTATATAAATGACAAGGTAATCACCTTTACAGGTCAAGTTAGCCTCTGTCACCCTGGAAATTATCACAATATGATTGAATGACTTCTCTAGGCTATTTGGTACGTTCCACAGACATATTTATTTTATAAGTGGAACTTTGCCCCTTCTGGAATCTAACAATTGTTTTGGTATCTATAAGTCTGTTTTTACTGTGTTCTGTTCATGTGCCTTGTTTTTCTATTCTACATACATTAACATTATACAGCATTTGTCCATGTCCACAGGTGTGCTGATGGGTAGAGATGACTGGGAGAGCAAGGGTAGCATCACCAACAACACCAAGATTTTAGACCTGACCATAGAAAAGATGGAGTTGACCTTGGCTAAAAAAGGAGAGTCTGAGATGATCAGGTTGAGAGTTTGGGAAAATAAAGGTCTTGGTTGTGCATATGTTACATTGAAGGTACCCTAATATGACTAAAATAGATACCCAAAATGGCTTAACTCATTTGCCATGAAACTCATTGGAAAACAGAAAAAAAAAAAAAAAAAAAAACCCTGAGATGCTGAGCACAACGATTCCCAAAATGTCTAAAACAAATTCAGTGTGAGAGTTCTGTAAGAAGGATGTGGTTTTATGATATGTGTGCTGTGTCTCTCCAAGCATTCAGGGCCTTGGAGATGGTGGGTCCTAGTCTAGTGCTACAGAGGCTGCAGAGGAGCTGTGGCCAGAGACCAGTGCAGTGTGTCCATTTCCCAGGAAGTAGCAGTTGATTTTTAGTGAGGTACATATTTGGCCCTATTTGGAAGATTGTTCTGGAAGCCCCAACTTCAAACTGCTTCCAAATACATTAGAAAAATATTAAGTTAAATAAATATTAGCATTCTTTCTTTCTTGATGTTCAATTACAGTTGTTCCATCTCTTTCCCCATTACGCTCCCCTCACCTGAGTCAGCCTCACCATCCTCCTTCAGTCCTCGTCCTCCTTTCTTTTGTCCTTGGTTCCTTTATGCCTGTTCCTTGGGCACCCTTCCCCTTCTTTCTCCTATTACCAGCTTCCCCCAACCCCTCTTCTTGCTCTCAGTTTGTTCTTTATTTCCATGTCTCTGGTTCTATTTTTCTCACTTATTTGGTTTTTTTATTAGATTCCACTTATAGGTAAAATCATATGGTATTTGTCTTTCACTGCCTGTTTTATTTCACTTAGCATAATGCTCACCAGTAGCATCCATGCTTTTGTGAGGGGTAGGAGTTCAAAGTTTCTTTCTCCTGTGTAATATCACATTATATAAATAAGTAATACTGTTCTAAAAAAAAGGCAAACTATTTATAAACTGCTGATGATACTGATTCATGAACTGAGGATCATAATTTTTAAATTATATGCTTCTTAGATTAACCAAAAAAAAAAAAAAACCCACCAAAACATATCAGTGTCCTTCTAATGTCATTTAACCAAAAGGCCAAAATGTGTGGCTTCTCAGATGAATCTTTTTTTTTTTTTTTGGTGCCAAAACCCGGGAGTGATCAGATGAATCTTAATCACAGTGTTATACCCATAGGGAGGCACTTTTCATGTTATCACTTGTAACACCAATAAGATTTTGACTCGCACAATGACTAGAATATGAAATTATTATTCTATTAGATATCCACTCTGTGAGCAATACCAGTTCCCAGCCCCCTCCTTTTGCATGATCTTTCTTATATTTGTGACAACACTAGACTTTACCATGATAAGCCCTGTGCCCCTGTCTGTGGTATTCAATGTGTTCACAGGAAGTTTGTGGCTTCCCTGATTGGGCAACTCTAAAGATGTTGTCCCAAACAAAAACAGCTCCCCCAGATGGAACCATAGTCATCTCTCAATAACATTCTTTGAGGTTCCTTAATATTTTTTTAAAACTTTTAGGCATTATGTAATTCAAGGTATTCTCTCCTGGAGGTTGAGGACTCAGCTGCTTTTCATTTTTATCAGTAACACACACACACTTGTACATCACACACACATTCTTCCCACACTGTGTCTCTAATATTTTTCTAAAGACAAATATTTAGTGCAAACAGTTTTCTGTCTATTTAATGATATTTATATTTCAGCAAAGTAACTTATTTTTTATAATTTAAATCTCTGAACATTATCAGTGGTAGAGAACCATCCTTCTGTGAGCTACAGATGTGGGAGAAGTGTAGTGCAGTTCATGAGACACCTGTAATGACAAAAATAAAGTGGAAAAGCAAAAAGGTCCTCCACATCCCTTCATAGTCCCTCCAGGTTTCCTTGTGTTATTATCACCCTCTGAAGGTCTCTTTGCAAATTGCATTCCCTGATGGGCTCAAACCATCCTTTTTCAAACCAGAGTCACTCCTTGAAGCACAACCAGAAAAAAAGAAGTACCAAATTAAAATGCAGGGCTCTGTGTTCAATGTCTTTAAGAATTCTATGATGGCAGGGAGTAACTCTTCTACAAGATGTTCTAAGGGACTTTACTGACTGCAAGACTATGAAACTGGTCTTTTGCAGCACTGTAAATAAATGTGTTCAACCACCAAGACAATTCTATCCCAGAACTGTCATAAAAATACCTACAGACCTACAATTAATGTCATCTTTAATGGTGAAAACTAGATGACTTTCCACTAAAGATGTCCAAAACAAGGTTCATAAAGTCCTTAAACATGTTCTCTCAAAGATAAAAATGTATTCTTGCTAATGTTGATGCTGTACAGACAACAACACTAGTGATGACAGTGACACCAGTGACAGGATCATCTCTAGTGATCAGAAGTTGAAACAAAACTTGAGCTATAGGGATATTCACATCAGTGACCACTCAGGGATCTGCTACATCTATGAGGCTTACATGGCTTCAATAGTCTGGGGCATGCTGTATTTACCCTCCAAAGTAACCAACAAGTGGCTACGCTTGACCACTCAAGCACTGTGACCTGTCACATAACACTTATGTGTAGAAACACAGGCAGTCCACTCTCACTGGAAGAAAGAGGATTCACTGATTTTAAAAATATCCTGGCCCTCAACTGCAACACTCATATGCACACTCCATCAACTACCACCTTGGTTGTCCCCAGGCTCCTAATCAGACTTTGTTCTTCATACAAATACTTCCTGAAATGTGGTTAGCTTGTTGACTCAGCTGGGTGATATCTTGAGGTACAGGGCTGAAATTCATGTTTTCACAGCCTCCAAGGCCATGCAATAACTGCCGTCCTCAGAGCTTGCTGTGAAAGCCACCTGCACACATCTCTACTGGGCCAGAAGTAGAAATGGAACATTTCTGCCCTCCAATTTGGTTTTCACTCTAAATGCTATGCTGTGATCCCCAACTGTTTTACTTGACTTCCCACCCCTTTTGTAGTCTGACTATGCCACACTCCAACCACCTTCCAGAACCAAATCCTGAAACTCCCTTTGCACATATTCAAGGTGTTCCCCCCTACAACATTTTATTGTCCTCCACACTCCTAGTACCCACAGAATGCTCATTTTCATTTTCCACTTGTCCTATGTCTCCTACCAACCTGCATATTGATGCTGCATTTTGTCCCATTTTCAGGGAACTAATGTGAGTATCTAAGACATTATCCTTTCTCCCAACATTGTGTCTCAACATTCATGCCCACCCAAACTTGGGGACATAGCACCCCTAGGTCAATGCACCATCTCCATACATCAGACCCTCACTCACTTTTTAGCCTTAACTTAAGGCTCCCTGAAGCCCCTCTTGATGGCACCCTGAAGTTGTCTTGAACTTATAATGTCTCACACCCTCAACATGCCAGGGTTTGCAATTCTCATCCTGACTATAAGCAGAACCCATGCTTTAGCAGCTCTGCTCTATGAATACCTCTGCTTACCAGCAATCCACCTTTGGGTGGATTTGCAATGATTTTAGCCAAGTAACCCAGATGCCACAAGAAGCAGGAAAAAATAGAGGTAGAGAAGAAATTGATTCCCTATTAGCAAGTTCTCATTGCGACACTCTAAGGACAGGCATGCGGAGCGTGTGAAAGCAACAAAGAATCAAAACACTGATCTCTGGCCTGAGCTCCCCATCACGGAGGGTCCAATATAGGGTCTTTTAGTTGCATCCCTGCTCATGGTTGTCATGACAGAGATTGGCTTATATACCAGAGTTGTTTAGTTCAGTGACAGAATATCTCACATTCTTGAGCATTTGTGATTAATTGCAATTATTCTAAAAATTGTCTACCTTATCAACAAATTTATTTTAGAAGTTCAGACATTTTATTTAAAGTTTATTAACATAGAGGAGGGAGGTCAGTCATACTTCCCATTCAGCCTGAGGGGCACGCATTAAAAAAAAATGTTGACTCATGACTACTAATGATAAACATGATATGAAGGTTTCTAAATGCATTGGTAGGATGCATGTGCTCCAAACGGTGAAAATAAATGCCCCCTAATGTCAGCTATCTAAGATAATGATATCAGTGATGAAAGTGACTCTAGTGATAACGTCACATGTAGTGATATCAATTTCAGCAAAGCATAAGCTATGGTGACATCCACATCTGTGACCATTCAGGAATCTGCCACCTCTATGAGCTTTGTGTGGCTCTGGTACTCTGGCCCATGCTCATCATATCTTCCAGACTAAAGAACATGTTGCTGTATTTGTACTTTTACCTCATCAATGATACAAGAATAAAAGTGATTTATGAAATCTCTGGTGAGACCTACTCAGACAATTACATGCAGATTTCTAGGATTTGTAGCAAGGATGTGTCTTTTACAAAAATAAAACCTCTTTTCAGACTGGTTTCTATGCCTCAGGAAAGATGGAGAGTCTGAATGGGGGAGGTAATGTGACCAGGTAGCTAGAACTATTCATCATAACCAGGGTCCTAACACACTCACTAACATAATATCATCAAGTGGGCAGAGCATCACACATCACAGGTAAAAATAATATATCCTGGACGTGACAAGGATGGAAGTCCAGATCATTGGCATCAACTACTGCAGCACTGTGACCTATTACATAGCTCTTACCTGAGGAATCAGAGAAAGCTCACTTTGACTAGTGAACAAATGAAAAAAAGATGCCACTCACTCCAAATTCATCACAGCCCTCAATCTTCCCTCTTACACACACTCTTTTAGTCACTTGCTGGCGTGTACCCAAGATTCTAGTCAGCTTTACTCACTGACACACAAATTCCCTAAGGCCTGGGTAACTTGTTGATTCAGCCAACACATAACTTGTGATACAGGAATTAAATTGGACTTTTTACAGCAGGCCCAGGCTCTGTGAAATCTGTTTCTCCAGACCAACCTTTGAGAGCCAGCTTCACACATCCCTCCTGGATCAGACTAGGGACTGGACATCTCTGACCATTCATTTGGTATTCTACCCCCAAGACTGCCTTTATCCATGACTTCCATAGGCTTTACCTCTACCCTTTTTCTAGCCTGACTCATTTTCACTCAAAATTTCTTCCTGACACAAATATCTACACTACCTCACCTCACCTTCTGCATTCATGGTGTTTCTAATCTTATAACCTTTCATCACTTTCAAGACTACTACTCCACCCCCACTGGATTCTCATCTATTTTTCTCCCTCTCCTTTATCCTAAGTCCTCTGTCCCATGACTCTGGCTACCCTGTACACTCAGTGTTTTCCCTTGTCCCATTGTCAGGGCATTAATTTGATTACTTAAAAAATGTCTCACTCCTCACACCATCCAATTCGGCAAGATTGCCACCTCCATTTTCCTGACCCAGCTCCAGTTTCTCCTCCATCAACAGGTACTTAGCTCCTAATTCATATTTTTCAACCACAAATTGACCCCCCAAGAGCTCTTCTGCATAGCACCCCTTTCATCCTATTGAACCTGTACAGTGCCTAGAACCCTCATCCTTCAGGCTTTACAATTTCTAATCCTGACTCTGAAGATCCCATCCACCTATGGTCCTTATTTTTATCCACCTCTGCTTACCCACAATTTACTTCTTGCTGCACATCCAAGAATTTCAGTCAAATACCTCATAGACGATGAGAAGCAAGAAAGAAAACAGAGAGATTTTTTTCTCATTTTCCAGGTTCTGGTTGTGAACTATCTCAAGATAGACATGTAGTTTGTGACACCAACAACAAAAACAACAAATGAAATGAGGACACTGATGTCTGTCCTTAACTCCAGGTGAGAGAGACCAATCAAAACAGGGTCACCCACTTGGGGCATGAGTGCAGCTGACAGGATAGGGACATGCATCTTAATTAGATTTGTGTAGTTTCATGACAGAATAGTGTTTAAAATCCCTATAATCTTGTTCTTTGAAGGTGCAGTGAACATGGTTGTCAAATGAGTCTGCTGTGGAGGTGTGCCTTTTAGAGCCTCTGCTTCTCAGATTCTGGCACCAAGCCTTCTTTGAGGAAATCTTAGTCTGCAGAAGAATATATGCAGGCAGGCTATCTCCAGATGTGGATGCCACAAGAAAGGTGAAGGAAGAAAATAGAAATCATTTATTTGAAAGATTGTAGCCAGAAAAAAAAATAATTGGAAGGTTGAAAAATATGGGAAGGATTGACACAGTGAGCAAGGTGACAGAATTAGCTAATTGCAGGTAGGTGTTGCCAAAGTTTAACAGGAGTAAAATCAATTTAAAAATGGAAGAAAAAAAATTGTTCAAGCTCATTCAATATGTTATGGAAAAGACAACTCAGATGGCCTGGGAGTTTATGAAGTGGGGTTTATTCACACATGCAGACACAGAGGAGATAAAAAAATCCAAATTCTGGGCAATGAGCTTAAGCTGGAAATTTCTTTATATGCTTGTTACACAGGCAGAAGGAGGAAGGGAAGGAGTGCAGCTGCTAAAACAGGGGTTAGTGTATGACCTTGAGATAACTGCTTATCTGTGAATGGCTGCTGTCTGGGAACAGCTGCTGATCAGCTCCTACCTAAGAATAGCTACTGCTCAGCTATGCCCTGTCACAAATATGGCAGTGAGAATGAATGAAAAATTTCTGAAACAGAAGCATGGAAGAAATTTAAGAAGAGGAAGAAGCATAGGCATCTGTGTTGTTAACATTCACTACACAAAAGACAAATAATATTTCTCATGAAACCCTGACATGGGGTCATTTTACATCTTGGTTGTAAAGTTTACCATGCAAGTTAGGCTTCTGTCTTTTTTCAGACACTGGGACACATGGACACCAGCAGAACTCATTTCAGAAGAATGGACCTAAACCTTCTAAGCAGATAGACTGGCAAGAAGCTTTGGAGGATACCTGTGTGTATTTCACAAGGGAAGAGAAAGTATCTGCAATTAAAAATTGCGTGTACATTTCTAAAGAAAATGCTCTAAAAAAGGAAGTCAGTAGTCAGAAAGAACATGTCAAATGATTAGTGAATCTAAGAGAATACTCAAATATCTAGGTATAACAAAACTACTTTTCACACAGTGTAGGAAAACACAAATAAATCTCTTTCAGCCAAGACTCAGTTTGCATTTCCATCAATTCCTGCAATGTGTGAAGAGTGGCAAATTCACAACCATTAATAAACAGGTTCAAAAATATGTGATAGGCTAGTTCTGATCTTCCAGAAAGCTGTGTTTCTTAAGATTTTCAAAGAAACACTATTTTTTTTCTGTAGTGACTTTCCCTTTCATCAAATGTCATCTCCAAGAAAGAAGAGTATTTTTGATCCTACAACATGGCTGGTGACACTGGATTTTCCTTGATTTATTAACTACACAGGAACTGACTTTCATCCTATAGTGTACTCTGACAAAACTTCTTTTTATGCAAACTTTGATGGGAGTTTTAAGAGCCTGTTGAGGGTAGGAAAACGTACCCTTACACTTCACCTATAGTCTCTCTAGCTTTGGGGAATTCCCTCTTCTCCTTAGAGATACCAAAATACTAACCAGGTCAATCTTAGCTTTTTAGAGGGTGAGGTCATTTTGAATTATGTGTCCATTGTTCTTAATTAGGACATTGGAGCCAAAACCTTGGTTCTATTAAGAAAGTTTGCAGTCACATCCTATTAACAAAATAGATAGAGTCATGGTGAAATCATGCAAATAATTCTGTTGCTGTGAAAATAGAAATACTCAAACAGACTAGAACATGTGGAGGGGAATTCAAATATTGAAGCAAACATGAGGGTCGCTGTCCACATGGGTGTTGTTTAGTTCATTTCCATTGTTTAAAACTGTGTTCAGGTACCCTCCACACATCCACAAGTAGGAGGGTCTGAGCTCAGGTTCCTGTCAGCTTATCCTGTGCTCCTACCAGTCATCTCAAGACCACTGCTTCTCCTTGGAGGAACTCAGTGTCACTTTCATGGTGAAGATCATCTTAAAGGAACCAAAGGTGTAATCTGGTGTGGAATGTGACTTTCAGTCACCAATAATGACAATGTCAGCTCATATTTTTGAGTATTTATTGACTCAGTGAAAGTCTTCTAAGGACTTTCCACCTCAACTAAAAATCTATTAAAATCGCAAAGCACAAATTCTGACTTTAATAACACAGAGGAGGGAGGCATGTCACTCATATATTACACGTAATTTGAAGAAACTGATGTGTGGAAAGGTCACACTAGTAATCCTCAGCATTATTTATTTCACAGGATCTATGATGAAGATTCTATTGTGCCAGTGTAACAGGGTAACTTGGCCAGTGTTGCGGTAATATTAAAACTTTTGCCTTGGCAGAGCCAGAGAGATGGGCATGACTGTAAACCATGATGCAGTGTACCCAGAGTGACTTTCTGAGCCTGTGAGAGCAGCTTAGAGGCAGCTTCTGCATCATGGTGCCAGGCATGCCTGTATTAACTATGACGACTGAGAAAGGTAGAAAGTTTGAGTGCTAGCAGGTATACCCAACTATGAAAGGAGATGTAAATGAGGTTATGGAGGAGGATCCAGGCTATGATTTAAACAAAAAGGTGGTCTGCCATGTACCATGGGGGCAATGTGGGACCTGGGAGGACCAGGAAGGGAAAAAAGGGGTGAAAAACACTCTCAATAGCCAGCCATGAGGATTTCCCACATGCTTTTGTATTAAGAACTGGAGATCTCGGCAACATAGTTGATGGTGTTGGAAACTGAGGGAGACCTGCCCAGCCAAGCACGGTTAGGGGAAAGGACCAGGATAAGTGAGCTGCCAACTTCAGTTTTCTTTTTCTTTTTCTTTTTTTTTTTTTTTCTTCTGGAAGGCAGTACTTCTGACTGGCATGCTCTGAGACTGGCCTGACTAGACAAAGGGGAGAGGGCAGAACGGTGTGTTTGTGGGCTATTTTTTGTTTTCTGAAGGGACTGAGATTTAATGGCAGAATTCTGCCATTATTCTAAACCAATATTTATTTTAATTAAAGAATTCTTTTCTTTTTTTCCGTACTAGGACATTGAGATGCACAATCCTGAATATAGTAATGGGAAGAACCTAGAGTTACAGAAGACCCTGTGGGGGTTGTGTCTGTAACACCAGGACAAATTAATTCTCTCCCTGAGCGGCAGACTCATGCCACTGAATAATCACTGTGTGGAGATCGCATTAATGTAGCAGATCATGACCATGGCCTCCTTCTAATCTGTCACTGTAGTGTTGCTGCCTAGGAGAATGGTCATTTTCATGGACTCCACAGAGATATATATGGTGTGATGTTTTGAGAGTGGGCTTGGGACCTGGGGCCATGCTGCTTCCTCAGAGATCTCAGCCACACATAGTATATAGTAGGCTCTGTAAAGTTCACCAGGGCATGGTCCTGACCTTTGCAGGATGACCATTGTCATCACTGAGATGTCAATGTATAAAAAGTGGACAGCACTTTCTCCGAGATGCCAGATTCCTCCAGGCTGACTCCTGACTTGTTCCTGTGAACACCTCTGTAGTACCAGCACAGGAAACCACATTTCGGCCCATGTGCTGTCCACATTATCACATGAAACTTTTTTCTCATAAGTTTTTATTCATTCTTTCCTAGAAGTTTCTTTATTTTTAAATATATCTTATTGATTGTGCTATTACAGTTATCCCATTACCCTCCTTCATTCCCCTCCACCCTGCACACCCTCTCCCACCCACACCCCCCCTTTAGTTCATGTTCATGTGTCATATGTTCTTTAGCTTCTACATTTCTCATACTATTCTTGCCCTCCCCCTGTCTATTTTCCACCTACCATCTATGCCACTTATTCTCCGTACATTTTCCCCCTCTTTCCTCCTCCCACTCCCCTGTTGCTAACCCTCCATATGATCTCCATTTCTGTGGTTCTGTTCCTGTTCTAGTTGTTTGCTTGATTTCCTTGTGTTTTGTTTTAGGTGTGGTTGTTAATAACTGTGAGTTTGCTGTCATTTTAGCATACATGTTTGTTTATCTTCTTTTTCTTATCTTCTTTCTTATATAAGTCCCTTTAACATTTCATAAAATAAGGGCTTGGCGATGATGAACTCCTTTAACTTTACCTTATCTGAAAAGCCCTTCATCTGCCCTTCCATTCTAACTGAAAGCTTTGCTTGATGTAGGTCCTTGTCTTTCATGACTTGGAATACTTATTTCCAGCCCCTTCTTACCTGTAAAGTCTCTTGATAAATCATTTGACAGTCTGATGGGAACTCCTTTGTAGGTGACTGTCTCTTTATCTCTTGCTGCTTGTAGGATTCTCTCCTTCATTTTTATCTTGGCTAATGTAATTATGAAGTGCCTTGTTTTGTTCCTCCTTGAGTCTAACATCCTCAGGACTCTATGAGCTTCCTGGACTTCCTGGGAGTCTATTTCCTTTGCCAGATTGGGGAAGTTCTCCTTTTTTATTTGTTCAAATAAGTTTTCCACTTGTTGCTCTTCATCTTCTCCTCCTGTTACCTTTATAATTCAGATGTTGGAATGTATAAAGATGTCCTGGAGGTTCCTAAGCCTCTTCTCATTTTCTGAATTCTTATTTCTTCATTCTTTTGTGATTGTATGCTGTTTTCTTCCTTTTGGTCCAGTCCATTGATGTGAGACCCACCTTTCTTTACATCACTATTGTTTCCCTGTGCATTTTTCTTCATTTCACTTATTCCCCCAAGCAAACTGGGCCTTTCTGGTGCTAACACCCATGTGGATGGGCTTGTGCACCCCATGGGTCTTTCCAGTGACCTCTCCTTTGAGGCTCAGAATCTCTCCCTGCACCTCACCCCCACAGGTGTTTTCAATCAGTGCCCCGAGGCTCTGTTTCCTGGCCTTCAGACCATGGGACTGTCCAGTCAGCCAGACGCCTTGCACACAGTGCCTTGCTACACAATTGCCACCTTGCTGGGTCTGCTGGTTGCCACCCCTCAGCCAGGGTCTACCAGCCATTGCTTGCACACCCAGGGACAGCCTGCTGTGGTCTTGCACACCCAGGATGCCTTACACCATCCCAACACTCTGTTCCACGACCCCTCTCTGCCTGGCTGCAAAACTCTGCCCCTTTGCCCCTCCTACCAGTCTGGATGAATGTGTCTATTTTAACTTCTTCATTGTCTGACTTCCAGACAGTTCAATTTTCTGTCAGTTATCGTTGTCATTCTTTTTCTAAATTATTGTTGTCCCTATCTTGGTTGTGTGAGGAGGCACAGAGTGTTTAACTACACCTCCATCTTAGCCGGAAGTCTCATAGAAGTTTCTTAGACTTCAAAAATGTGCAAGTCATACTCCTCATATAAATTTCCATAAATGTCAAAGAGGGCGGGCTTACCACCTTTATAAGCATCTGGAGCCAATGAAACTTCACTGTAACTGAAAAGACAATTACCTCTCATTAAATAATTTATGAGGAAAGAAAGATGAACCAACCCAATATTCATAATCTTGGATTTTGAGAAGTTTCATCTAAATAATTTCTCAATCATATGAGACTTTGCTTTCTTGGCCTACAAACTAAATATCACTATCAAGTAAAATCTCTAGAGACAAGTGGTTATGGCTTTTATAAAAGAAAATGACTGTAGATGTAGAAGGAAACCACTTTATATGTTTAATGACATGCTTGGAAGCCTACAGCTACCAAATGGTGTAAGGAGAAACACCAAAAATGTTACTAAGATCACGAACCATATAAAAAAAATGCTTCTCTCTCCACTTATTCAACATTGTACTGGAAGTTTGGTTGAAAAAAAAATAGCCAGAAAGATAAAATAAAGTTATCAAAATGTGATAGTGAAAAAGAAAATGATCTATTTTAACAGACAACATAATGTTACATGTAGAAAACTAAAGATTTCATCACACTCCCCCAAAACATGTTAAAACTAATAAATTCCATGCAGTTGCTGAGGAAAATGGGCTCATTTCACCTCTTTGCATGAACAATAAATATCTCAAAATTGACTTTAGAATACAGTTCCATTTTTAATATCATTAGAAAGACTAGAATACTTTGGAATAAGCTTAACCAAGCAGGTGGAAGATGAATATACTGGAAACTACCAAAAATTTCTAAAAGAATGGGGTACTATGCAGCAGAAATAAGAAGGAGCCCCTACCCTTCACGATAGCATGGATGGAAATGGAGAGCATTTTACTAAGTGAAATAAACTGGGCTGTGAGAGACAAATACCATATGCTGTCACCTATAAGTGGAAGCTAATCAACAAAACAAACAAGTGAGCAAAATATAACCAGAGATGCTAAAATAAAGAGCAAACAGACAATAACCAGAGGGCAGGGGAGAGGGGCATAATGGGAAGAAAATATGAAGTGTCATCAAGGAACATGTATGAAGGACACATGGACAAAGACAAAGAAGTATAAGATCGAGGGTGGAAGAAGAGATATGTGTCAGCTGGGTGGAGTGGTGATAGGAAAATGGAGACAACTGTTCTTTTTTTAAGATTTTATTTATTTATTTTTAGAGAAGGAAGGGAGGGAGGAAGAGAGAGAGAGAAACATCAATGTGCAGTTGCTGGGGGCTGTGGCCTGCAACCCAGGCATGTGCCCTGACTGGGAATTGAACCTGCAACACTTTGGTTCGCAGCCCGAGCTCAGTCCACTGAGCTACACCAGCCAGGGTGAGACAACTGTTCTTGAAAAATAAAAACAATATGAAAGAATCTTTAAACACAAACATGTCTTTAATTAAAGTTATTTTAAACAAACTGAGCCTCCAATTAAAAGAAAAAAATAAGCCCTGGCTGGCGTAGCTCAGTGGATTGAGCGCGGGCTGGGAGCCAAAGTGTCCCAGGTTCGATTCCCAGCCAGGGTACATGCCTGGGTTGCAGGCCACAACCCCCAGCAACCGCACATTGATGTCTCTCTCTCTCTCTCTCTCTCTCTCTCTCTCTCTCTCTCTCTCTCTCTCTCCCCCTTCCCTCCCTACAAATAAATAAATAAAATCTTAAATAAATAAATAAATAAATGTAAAGCTATTGCTCAATCTTCACAGAAGAACCTCTTACACCATGGTTTTACAGATTTTCACCCAAGTTATGCTTCTAAGTCCCACAGTAATTTAGACACAGGGGCACCAGGATGATTATATTTTATGAGATGGGCACAGGCCCCTTTGATGGATACTGTCTGAATTATAACACTAGCAAGGTAATTTTAAGGAGACTTTTGTGCATTACAAGTATCAAAAAAATTCTGTAATTACAAATTGCAATTACATTTCTAAAGAGAACTCTAAAATATAGAGGTCAGAGGCCTGCAATCAGGAAGAACCTGTCTGAAGGTTAACAACTCTGAGGGAACCTTAAGGCCTCTGGGTCATAACCCAACTGCTGTTTGCACAGTGGAGGGAAACACAACTACATCTCTTGCAGCCAAGAAATAATTTGCATCTGCATGAGTTCCTGAAATTTATAAAGAAGTGCAAAATAACTGAGACTACCTGAACAGAGCCAGAACCTGATCTCCCAGAAGGCTGTGCTTCTGGATATTTCCATTCAGACAATACATTTATCTCTATGATCCCTTTGCCATTCATCAAAATTAATCACTAAGGGAGAAGTGTGTTCTTGACCTTACAACATGGGTGGTGTCACCTGATCTAGCCTGATTGGTTAGTTACCTAGGTGCAGAGAAACTGACATTCATCACATAGTTTTCTCTGATGAGGGTTTTCCATGAAGAATATGATGGGAGTTTTAACAGCCTCTTGAAGTTAGGAAGCTTTACCCAAACACTTCACCTCCAGTTTCACTCACTTTGGGTGATGTCTTTTCTGCAAGAGGTACCAAAAGTCTGAAGATGTCAAGCTTAGCTCTGTAAAGTATGAGATCAATTCAAATTCATGGGTATCAGTCTGAACTAGAACATTTGAACTAAAGCCTTGGTTTTATTACCAAAGTGCCCAATTACACCTCATTAAAAAATAGAACAGAAGTGTACTGAACTCATGCAAATAACTTTATTGGCATAGAAAGAAGAATACTCAAGAGACCTTAGAAATCTTTTGAAAGACATCAAATAGAAACACAAAAATCAGCGTTGCCACTCACATTGTTGTCCTCTTGTCCATTCCCAATGTCTATAACAGGTGCCCTCCACATGTGTTCAGGGACAAGACACAGAGCTCAGATTCTCTAAGCTCCTTACCTTCTCTCATTTGTTATCAAACAACTACTGCTCATCACCTGAGTGACACAGTGTCACAATGACCCCTCCACTGTGGATATGGTACACATGAAACCAAACCAAGGTACTGGGGGTGGTCTGAAATGTTATCTTATGTCAACAATAATGACCAATCAACTTACATTTTTCTACTGTTTACTGAATCAATGCAAATCTTTAAGAACTATTCACCCTCAGAATGAATCAATTATGACACTGCAAAAAGCTACTTTATTTAGAGTGTAACAACATAGAAGAAGAAATGGGGAGTCACGCAAATTTCACATCCAGCTTAAGTGGAGCACTCTTACCAGAATTCCTGGGGTTATAGGCTTTACACTGGTAATCACCAGCATCCCTTATCAGAACAGGGTCTATGGTGAGGTTTCTGCGGTCAACTGACAGCTGCATTCTGTCTGAGAGTGGCAGACTTACGCCTTTGAATAACCACTGGATGGCATCATAGTTTGTGTGACAGGTGAAGACCACAGCATCCTTTTTCGCTGTGACGGTGGTTTTGCTAGCTTGGAGGGTGGGTACACTCACAAGCGCTGTGGAGAAGCAGAGAAAGGGACTCATTGAAAATGAGCTTCAGACATGCAGCCACATGGCTTCCTCAGAGATATCAGCCCCTTACAGCCCACAGTGAATTATGTAAAGGTCATCAGAGTGTGGTCCAGGCATTTGGAGGACAATTGTCTAAGTTCAGGTGACAATATCATGGAAACAGCTGCCACCCCTTTCTGTCCCCACAGTACCTCAGGAAAAATATAGCCAGCGACACTGAAATAAAGAACAAACCGACAGTAACCAGAGAGGAGGGAAGAGGGGAGTAACAGGGGAAAAAAGGGAGAAAGCGTCATCCAGAAACATTTATAAAGGCCACATGGACAAATCCAAAGAGGGGAAGGATTGTGAGTTGGAGGTGGTGTTGGGTGGGGTGGGGAAAATTGGTGGCAGGAAAATAGAGACGGACATACTTGGAAAACAATAAAAAAATAATTAATTTTGAAAAGAGCAAAGGCCAGGATTTCATGGAGAAAATACAGTCTTTACAATGAATTCTGTTGAACAGCAATATCCACATGAAAATTAATGATGTGGAACCCTGTCTAATACTATACACAATTAAGTAAAAAATATATCAAAATTAATTTTATAATCGTATCAAAACTAACCAAAAATATATCAAATTCTAAAGGATAGACGTAGTCCTTTAAAATGCTTATAAAAAGAATTGAGACAAGCATTATGACATTGAATTTGGCAATGATTTTATGAATGCGATTCTAAGAAGACAGGCAAATAAATAGACAATTTGGATATTCTCAAAATGAAAATGTTTCTTCATCAAAAAAGACATAAAACATTGAAAGGTGACCCATGAAATATGAGAAGATATTTTGCAAATCGTATGAAAAATAAAAAGTTAATCTCTAAAAAATATATATCTCTAAAAATATACAAAAAATCCATGCTCAACAACAACCACAAAACCAAATAATCAGATTTAAAAATGGAACAAAACCCTTGAATAAACATTTCCCCAAAGAAAATATACAAAGGGCACCTAGTTAAAGAAAAAAGATGCTCAACATCACTATTGTGTACAAAAATGAAAATTAAAACTCTCAAGGTTGAATTAGTTCCTTGTGATCATGGTTGTGGTTAACTCTGCTCTGCAGGAAAGAGAAAAAAAAATGTCCTGTGTGGTATCTTTGATATCTCCCAAAGCTTCTTAAACCACAGTTGTTACCTCGCACCTCTTAGTCAACTTGAGTCTTAGAACTGACAAAGCAGGGCAGCATATTATAAGAACATGTTTGGGAATCAGAGCACTCAGAGGATGCATGTCTTCCAGCTATCTCTGAGGGAAACTGCAGACTTTCTCAGGTGTCACTTAAGTATCAGTGACGGTTAAGGAAAGACAAAAGACAGGGATTCAGAGAGACCACTGTAATTCTCCTGGTTCTACACTGACCACCTGAGTGCCTGTCTGACCAGAAGCCATTCCTTCCAGGGGCACAGACATCTATTGCCCAGCTGAGGTATGTTTCTATGAAACTCTATTTCCCAGGACATCCTAGACACTGGGTGGTGTTTGAGCAGAAATAACACATGGAAACCAGAAGCAAGCCAGTGATAAGTTGTCTACTCAGGCCCTGGGCTAAGAGGTAGGTCAGGTCTTTCCAGGTAAAAGTGACTGAAATGAGCCAGTGACACAATAAATGATAGAGCATGGTCCAAGAAATGATTTAGCAAAAAGGAAAAAAGAGGCAGAAGCTGATACTGGCAGCAGAATCATGTGCTCTACCCTTGACCATTAAAGCCACTCTCTCTCCTGAGGGCAGGTGAGGACTTGTGCAAATGCAAAACCAGTGTCTTAGAGCAAGTGGGCAGCATGGACTTTTGGAAATTCTGGCACTTGTGGGCAATTCATATTAAGTGGCTATGAGACAGAAATTTGAAAAAAAAATGGAAAATTCTTAGTATGTGAAAATTATTATTAATATCGCAGGGCCTAAGACAAATAGCATGGCCTATTTGAACTGAGAAAAGAAAAGGATCTGAGATGATGGTCTTAGTTCCTGGGACCACAAAAGACTGTTCCCATGGTGAGGATTCCAAGGACTCTGCATCCAGGTTCCAGATTCTGAAGAGATTTTGGATCATTCATTCATTTCTCCTTTCAATCACCATTTATTTCCTCCTAATTCATCAAAAGCAACTGAGTGCTTGTTAAAGGTTCATCCTGAGCTGGTTTCAGGGATAGAGAGGAGAATAAGAAAGAAAAGCCTTTTTCCTTTATATCTGCTGGGAGAGACTGCACCACGACAGCAAAGAAATAAGTGATGTCAAGTCAAGTGCAGGGAGGTGTGGATGGACCACCTGAGGGGGATGCCTGGTCAATCTATGCAGTGATTCTGATTGTTACTGAAGATAATGTTTTTGTAAAGTAAAATAGATTGACTCCATTTTTTCTCCTTCACAGACGAAAATGTATTCCTGTGACTGAAGACACCTATGAGAAAAGGATCTGAACCACTTTGTTGGTTTAGGAATCTCAAGACTCTCTCATACGGCCCCACAGGTAGAGAAATTAAGTCTGTGGCTACCAACAGAACTTTACTGACCCTGATGACCTGCTCATGGTTTGTGTGACTCTCCTTTAGTGACTCTATCTCCCTGTTTCTCAGTTTCTTCTCAATGAATATTTGGCTGCCAGGGTGTCATTGTAATGACTGTAAAATATTTAGAGGATCTGACCTAATCTTGAAATAGAAGAGCTGCTCAAAAGTGGCATCTGTTATCGACCAACTACATGAGAGAACCCCTGGCTGATAAAGGTCAATGAGAAACTTCCAGGAGCATCTCTTTTTCTCAGTTTCTTTTAGGGGATGCTGACCCTCTTCTGAAATTTCCCGAGACCTCAAAGATAGCCAGCTATTTACAAGCACATTGTATAACTGTGCTTGTCATATGAAATTCAGTTGATGATAGACCAAATTCTATTTCTGACAAGATGCATTTCTTGGTCAGGAGCCCTGACTGGTGACTATCTCAGGAGCCTTGTGAGTTGAGCACCCATTAAACTGTTACAGACTCAGCCCTTCTGAGGTGGCCAAACCCAACCTAGCACCTATTCACCAGGGTTCTTGGAGTAAAGATTCCTGGGATAGGGTTCTTGGGAGGGGTTTCTGAGCTGAGCTATGTGAGAATTTCAGGGGGCCTCTCAGACTGTGCTCTGATGAAATACAACAGAGTCATTCTCTAGGTCAAGTGAATAGACAGGTGCTCAGGAAGCTCCAATTAGTCTGGTTTACTCTCATGACTTACTCCCATCAAACTGATCCTTCTGTCTGTATTGACTGTCTGCAAGACTGAAATACAAAAAGGGAACTGAGCGCTTAGAAAGTTGGTCTGCATTCTTTGTGTATCCTGCATTAAGCGCTAAAATCCACCCTGAATCAAAATGCCAAGGGGAATGGTACTAGTGTCCAGAGTATATAAGTCCAGTTTGTGAAGTTGAATTTACCCCACCTGACACCCAGAAGTCAGAGAGCAATCACTCACGGTATACAATAAGGTGTCCACATGTTACCATTTTTTGGCAGCCTTGAAGTTGGACCATTACGATGTAGGTTCCTGAGTCTTTCACGGAGACATTCTTTAATAACAAGGACCCATCATCCTCTACTCTCCCTTGTCCACCTGGAGGACCTCTTACATGTCTGCCAGATTTTACTGAAAGATATGCAATACTATTATGGAAGTCCATGGTTGTTCCTCTGTACCACAGGAAGTATTCTGCATTGTGAGGCCTGTGGCGGATATGTAGAATCACATCCGTCCCTTCGAGAGCATCGACCGACTCAACTGTCATTGGGGCTATGCTGGGCTGGCTCCAGGAGTTGAGAAGTGAGACTAGGAAATAAGAAAAAACAACATTATTATTATCTGTTTTTGGATGGAAAGATAAGGCCCTGAATCCTGAGCAGGTCTGTTTATGTCTCAGCCTTGGTCTGCACATAACTTTGTTTCTCTCAAGTCAAGGTCAGATACAGGGCTGCCTTTACTTAAGCACCTCTGAAACTTTCATTTTTATGGTATCAAATACTCTTCTCCAGCTGTTTGTCTTGTTCACCCATCCACTGTACTCAGATTCCATCTGTTTCTCAGGGACACTTTTGAAGGCCACCTTTGCTGACTACCTTATCTAAAGATTCTATGCCTTCACTTTTTTACCTGCTACTCTCTTTTTTTATGACTATATTGGGTACCTGACATCATTTCTAGATCCTTTCTTGTCCCTCATATGGCCTCGATGAGAACAGGGCTTGTCTTATCCTGTACATCCAGTGACTGCCACAGCCTGGAAATACATGGGGTTGAGTGAATGTGTGATCCAGTGTCCTCTACATCCTGGGTTCTTTTGGCCCATTGCAAAGTTTGGTGATAAAGACAATGTGTAACGCTCCTTGTTAAATTTTTCTGGTACTTTCTGATAATATCAGAATGACAAATAACAGGAAATGCACAGCAAATGAGGATTTCCTGCCTCTCACCATTTCCAGATTATGAGATTTTACTCTAGGTGAGACTCCTTCCTGATCCAATTTTTCTCCTTTTTCCTTTAGCATCAGGTCCAATTAGAAGCCTTCCCTCTTTTCTCAGAGCACTAGTCTCTTCAGCAGATCCCAGTCAGTCTCTGTGTCAGATCCTTAGTCTACCCCAAGGAATTGTATCCTACTTACCAACTAGCAGGAGCCCTTGACAGTGGATAAATCCTCTGTGGGTAAAGATTGAAAGAAACCCCATGGTGTATGTTGTCTCTTCTGTGGCTGCCTCTTTGAGAGAAACTTGAGGTTGCGTAAGGCTCACAGGCACCTCTGTTCAGAATGGTGCAATCTCCCGTGTGTCCTATCTGTGCACTCAGCTTTATACTGCGGCATGTTACTATTTTTGTCATGTGGAATGGGGGCGGGATTTGTGCACATTACCCTCCCTCTACCAGCCCTTATTTTTGCCACCCTTGTACCTTTTAACCAGTACTGTCACCCTATACTTTCGTTCCCTGAGAACATCTAATGCCACTCTATGCCACACATACACATACACAGACACACACTCCCATGTTGTGTTATGAAAAGCAAAAGCCTGGGGTATCTGGCTTTCAGGCATTCCCCACAGTTCCCTGTCAGGTATACAGTACCCTCCCCCACAGCTCTCTCTGTTTCACATTCCACTTTTTTCTTCAGATCAGGTGTTCTAGTGCTAACTCTGAAAAAGCTGTCATAATGATGTTACCCCTTGTGTGCATCAGATCCGCTCTGAAACTTCAACATCTCTATTTCCATGAGAAATCTTAAAAAATCCTGGTTCAGCAGCTATCCAAGCAATGTGGGTACCCATTCAAATTGTCATGGCTTGATATGAAAGTAGAACTACTTCTCCTGTTCTCCTGTGCACAGGGGAAGTCCCCAGATCCAATTGTACTACAGATTCTGAGATTCAGTTGGTAAGATACATCTGACAAGCTGTCAGGAGAGGTTGATCCAACTGGCCTATAGGGTACACTTGCAATAGCAAGGCTGATGTGGGCACATGGATCCCTGAGAGGATGATACACTAAGGCCAACATTGGACACTGCTGAGACTTGGTCTTGGGACTGTCAGCCCCACTCAGAAAGCCACAGGTGTCTTAAAAAACCTGGATTATTTATTTTTGTGACACAGAAACCCAGCAGGGCAATGGGTCCTCTCCATGTTCTCAATGCTGTGCAGTTTTATTTCCTCCCAGGACAATGGTCACAAGATGATCTCGATGTGGGGAGATGTCAAACTTGGTGATAATTGCAGAGGGGACCCTTCTTTTATGTCAAGTAGTCATCAGTCTGGCTTTTCCTTCCCAGGGCAAACACACAAATCCAGGAGTCTCAGTAGGATCTGCAGTTTTGGGGTGTGAACTGGGACGTTTCCTGCATATCCCAAGAAGAAAGGACTGTGGGGAAAGTTCAATTCCTATGGTCCTTCTGATTTCTAGGGGACAGCCTCATGGAGAGGATCCATCTCCATGTCTATTTGTTGGACCTGTCCTTGTGCTGCCTGGCTGTTGGAAGAACTTCTGATTTCTACTTGGGTGGCTTTCCTGTGGTCACCTTCCCTTCCATGGGTGAAGCCATTCATGAGAAAAAGAGCACCACAGGACCCCATGAGGGAGGCGGTGCTCTAAAGCCTTGTCAAAATAAAAAATGTCCAAACCTATAGATCAATTTAATGAGTTTATCTGAGACAAACTGACCTCATATGTCTGGGATTGAGGTCTCAAATCCTGTGAAGGCAGTGTTGTAGCTTATTTTATACATTTTAATAAAAGTAGAAAGTGTGATAGGAGGGAAGATGGCGGCTTTACTCTAGGCAGCGTTTTTCTCAGCTTCTGTGAGGAGGGGGGAAACTCGCGGATCGGTGGAGAAACAGAGCAAGTGGGCTAGGTTACCGAATCACTTTTGAAAGCAGGACATCAAAAATTATTGCACTCACTGGAAAACCAGACTGTAAGGAGAAGGCTACAGGACAAAAGAGGCCCAGGGATCAGCGCGGGGTCTAGGGGTGTGCAGACCCCAGGCCTGCCCGGTGCTCCTGGGTCTGCCCCAGGGTGTCCGGGAGAGGGAAGTCGCTGCTCCCTCCCCCGAATACGGGAGTGAGCAACTCCAGGGGAGAATGTGTTGCTAAAAGGAATAGATTGAACAGTTGGACTGGGAAAAAATCACCCGGGGACTATGAACACCCGCCCAGAAACCTGGGAGGAGTGAGGGACTCTAGCTGACAGGACCAGGGGCAGCCTGGAAGGGCGCCTGCACTCCTAGCCTGGTGGAAGTGCAGATTGGTGGAGAGTACAGAACCAGGCCTCACTCCGCTCGCACCCCATAGGGAGGCCTGAATCTCGCACTGCAATCCCGGGAGGGACGTGGCGCTTGGTGCGTTCCTACAGTGGTGGCTCAGAGATTTCCAGCCATCCCGAACGAGGGAGCAGGGAAAGGCGCCCACACCCAGTCGGAGTGCAGTTCGGTGGGGAACACGGAGCTGGAAATGGCTTGGCTTGTGCACTGTCAGGATGACTGACTCTCGTGCGCTTTGATCCCGGAAGGCTTGCGCCGAGGGGCTTAGGGAGATCCTAGACCCCAAATCTCAAAAGTTTGGGGGAGAGGGGCGCCCTTTTACAATCCCCAGGGAGGGCGCAGTGAATCCCAAAACTTCGCGGGGGCCTCCTGAGATCATAGAGCTGGAACCCTGCAGGACCCCAGAGTCCGGAAGAACGTGGAAGTGAGATCCAAAGAGCCAGTGTGTTCGGGAGTGCCCAGGCTTCCTGACAGACCTGCTGAGATCTGGCTGGAAGAGAAAGAAGCATTTCAAAGGTCCCTCAGCCAGCTGAAGCCAGCAAGATCAGAAAAACTGGTCTGGCCAGTTAGAAACCAACAAGAGGTTTTTATTTTTGTTTTTTGTTTTGTTTTGTTTTGTTTTTTGTTTTTTATTTATTTATTCTTTGGTTTTGTTTGGTTTCTCTGGCTCTTGTTGGTTGATTGATTTTATCTTGTGTTTTATGTGACATTTTATTTTTCAGTTCTTATTATTTTTATCTTGCAATCCCTTATGTTTTTCTTCCATTCATCCTAATATTATTCTTTCCACTCCAAATTTATCTCTCCTGCACTACATCTTCTGCTTTTCTTTCCTTTTTATTTTTTTTTAATCTTGCAACTTACTGTAAATTTGTATTATCTTTTTCACACTCTTCCGACATTTTTATTTTAATGATATTTTGGTGTTCTTTTTCTTTCTGTATAATCTTCTTTGCTTGGCTGGCTATACTGTCATTTGATAGGTTCCCTCTGATATCTCAGTCCCAAGGTGTTGATAAGTTGCTATCCTTCATCTGTGTTCCATTAATACACCTCTCAAGGTTCTATACTCTTTATTCTTGTTATCTAGACCTCATCGATTCTGCCACAAGACTGTCACTTTACTATTACTACTAGTAAGACCTAGTCTATACAATTGTAAATGCTTCTCAATACCCCTACCTGATCTCAGCCCACTTTGCAATTTTCTGAACTATACTATTGTGGGGGTTGTCTCTATTCTTTTACTCACTACTCCTATATACTAATCTTTAGTCCAACCCTACCTTAGAATCTGACCTCCCACAGCCTGACAGCTTTCTAGATCCAACTAACAATCCTCTCATCCCCAATAAGAGTCTTACCTTCTTTCCATCCTTTCTAAAACGTGGATAGTGGGGTGGAGGATCACGGTTAACACTATAAGGAGCCAAAGGATAACCCATCTCTTCTCTACTGGCTGCTAAAGTAAATATCATAGCATACTGTCTTGCTGTTTTAAACCATTTTGCCTTACTCCTCCAACTGATCACAAAAAAGAATAGGGGGAAGCTGTGAGCACCAGGATACACGAAGGAGATTGCACCACTGAATCTCACAGATATTCTACCACAGAAGTTCACACCACAATTACAGGGAATTAGAACAGATCAAATTAACAAACAAGAAGAAAAAAGAAGAAACCCATGAACAATGAAAAAACAAAGAAACAACCCCCAATTGAAGGGAAACAAGGAAGCCTCAGGAAAAATGCAAAATGAAATAGAGGCAACTCAACTATCAGATAGTGAGTTCAAAACAATGATTACCAGGAAGTTCAATGAACTCACAATGAGCTACCAGAAACTAGAGGGAAACTACATCAGTCTCACTGAAAACTATATAAACATGAAAAAGGAAATAGAAACTTTCAACAAAGGTCAAGAGGAAATGAAGAATACAACTTCTGAACTAAAGAACACAGTAGAAGGAATGAAAAGCAGGCTTGATGAAGCAGAAGATCGGATTAGTGAGCTGGAGGACAAAGTAGAAAACAGCGTCCAGAAAGAGCAAGAAAAGGAAAAGAGGCTCAGAAAGAATGAAGAGGGATTAAGAGAAATGAAAGACAATATGAAACATAATACTATCCATATAATAGGGATACCAGAAGGAGAAGAAGAAGAATAGCAAGGGATTGAAAACCTAGTTGAACAAGTAATGAAGGAGAACTTCCCTAATTTGATGAGAGAAAATGTCACACAAATCCAGGAAACACAGAGAGTCCCAATCAAGAGGAACCCAAAAAGACCCACCCCAAAGCACATCATAATTAAAATGACAAAATTTCAAGACAAAGAGAGAATCTTAAAGGCAGCAAGGGAGAAAAAGGAAGTAACATACAAGGGAGCCCCAATAAGGCTAACAGCTGACTTCCCAATGGAAACACTTCAAGCCAGAAGAGAATGGCAAGAAATACTCCAGGTAATGAGAACCAGAGGGCTGCAACAAAGGCTATTATTTCCAGCAAGGCTCTCAATCAAGATAGAAGGCCGAATAAGAAGCTTCCAAGACAAAAGAAGTCTAAAAGAATACACCTTGACCAAACCATCTCTGCAAGAGATTCTAAAAGGATTGCTTTAAGGAAGGGAGGGAAAAGAGAGAGAGAGGGAGAGAGAGAGAGAGAGAGAGGAACACACGTACATAAAAGACAATAAGTACCTGTCAATAATAACCTTAAACATAAATGGATTAAACGCTCCAATCAAAAGACATAGAATAGCTGAATGGATAAGAAAAAATGACCCACATACCTGCTGTCTACAAGAGACCCACCTCAGGATAAAAGACCTACACAGGCTGAAAGTGAAGGGCTGGAAACAAATCTTCCAAGCAAATGGGCAAGAAAAAAAAAGCTAGGGTAGCAATACTCACATCAGACAAAATAGACTTCCAAAAAAGGTCCATAAAGAGAGACCCAGAAGGTCACTTCATAATACTCAAGGGAACAATCCATCAAGAAGACATAAATATTGTAAATATATGTTCACCCAACATAGGAGTGCCAAAATACATAAAGAAAATCTTAGAGGACTTCAAGAAAGATATGGACAGCAACACAATTATAGTGGGAGACTTTAGCACCCCACTATCAAAAATGGACAGATCTTCTAAACAAAATATCAACAAAGATATTGTGGCATTGAACAATACCCTTGATGAAATGGACTTTACTGATATATACAGAGCCCTCCACCCAAAAGAAGCTAAATATACATTCTTTTCAAATGTACATGGAACATTCTCAAAGATAGACCACATGATAGGACAAAAAACAAGCCTCAAGAATTTCAAGAAAATTGAAATCACACCAAGCATTTTCTCAGACCACAAGGGACTGAAGCTAGAAACCAACCCCAAGGAAAAAAAAAAACGAAAACACTCAAAATCATGGAGATTAAATAGCATACTATTAAACAATTAAGGGTCAAAAATGATATTAGGGAAGAAATCAAAAGGTTTCTGGAAACAAATGAAAATGAACTCACAACAACCCAAAACTTATGGGACACAGCCAAGGCACTCCTGAGAGGGAAGTTCATAGTGATACAGGCCCACCTAAAAAGGTTAGAAACATTCCAAACAAACAACCGAACCCTACATCTACCAGAACTTGAGGAACAACAACAAAGGCAGCCCAGAGCAAGCAGAGGGAAGGAAATAACCAAGGTCAGAGCAGAATTAAATGACATAGAGACTAAAAGCACAATTCTAAGGATCAATGACTCCAAGAGGTGGTTCTTTGAAAAGATAAACAAAATCAACAAGCCTTTAAACAGACTCATCAAGAAAAAAAAGAGAGAAGACCCAAATAAACACAATCAGAAATGAAAGAGGAGAGATTACAACAGATACCACAGAAAAACAAAGGATTGTAAGAAATTACTACAAAGAGCTGTATGCCAAGAAATTTGAAAACTTAGGTGAAAATGGACAGCTTTCTAGAAAAATGTAATCTTCCAAAACTCAATGAAAAAGAAGCAGAAAGCCTGAACAGACCGATAACAACAAAAGAAATTGAAGCAGTAATCAAAAATCTCCCAACACACAAAAGCCCTGGACCAGATGGTTTCACAGGAGAATTCTACAAAGCATTTAAGGAAGAACTAACACCTATCCTTCACAGACTATTTCAAAAAATTCAAAAAGATGGGAGTCTCCCAAACTCTTTTTATGAGGCCAAGATCATCCTAATTCCAAAACCAAATAAAGACACAACAAAGAAAGAAAACTTCAGGCCAATATCACTGATGAACATTGACGCTAAAATCCTCAACAAGATACTGGCAAACCGCATCCAACAGTACATTAAGAAGATCATATACCATGACCAAGTGGGATTCATTCCAGGTATGCAAGGATGGTACAATATTCACAAATCAGTAAATGTAATACATCACATAAACAAAAGCAAAGACAAAAACCACATGATCATATCAATAGATGCAGAAAAAGCATTTGATAAGGTACAGCACCCATTTATGATAAAAACACTCAGTAAAGTGGGAATAGAGGGAGCATTCCTCAACATAATAAAGGCCATATATGAGACACCTACAGCCAACATCACACTCAATGGGAAAAAATTAATATCTTTTCCACTAAGAACAGGAACAAGACAAGGCTGTCCACTTTCACCACTTCTATTCAATATAGTACTGGAAATTCTAGCCATAGCAATCAGACAAGAAAAAGAAATAAAAGGAATCCAAATCAGAAAGGAGGAAACAAAACTGTCACTCTTTGCAGATGACATGATAGTATACATAGAAAATCCTATAGACTCTACCAAAAAACTGCTTGACCTAATGAATGAATTTGGTAAAACAGCGGGATACAAAGTCAATATCCAGAAATCAAAGGCATTTCTGTACACCAACAATGAAACAGCAGAAGCAGAAATCAAGAAAAAAATCCCATTTGAAATAGCAAAGAGAAAAATAAAATACCTAGGAATAAACCTAACCAAAGAGGTAAAAGACCTGTATTCAGAAAACTACATAACACTGAGGAGAGAAATCAAGGAAGACACAAACAAATGGAAACATATACCGTGTTCATGGATTGGAATAATAATATCATCAAAATGTCCATACTACCAAAAGCAATTTACACATTCAATGCAATATCTATTAAAGTACCAATGGCATATTTCACAGACATAGAACAAACACTTCAACAATTTATATGGAACCATAAACGACCCCAAATAGCTGCTGCAATTTTGAGAAAGAAGAGTAAAGTAGGAGGAATCACAATACCTGACACTAAACTATACTACAAGGCCACTGTAATCAAAACTGCCTGGTACTGGCATAAAAACAGGCACATGGACCAATGGAACAGAACAGAGAGCCCAGAAATAAACCCAAGCCTCTACAGTCAATTAATATTTGACAAAGGAAGCAGCAACATAAAATGGAATAAAAATAGCCTCTTCAACAAATGGTGTTGGGAGAATTGGACAGCTACGTGCAAAAAAATGAAACTCGAGCACCAACTTACACCTTATACAAAATTAGATTCAAGGTGGATAAAAGACTTAAATATAAAGCGTGACACCATTAAAGTCCTAGAAGAGAACGTAGGTAGGAAAATCTCAGATATTTCACGCAGAAACTTTTTTACTGACTTGTCTCCTAGAGCAAGAGACATAAAGGAAAGAATAAACAAATGGGACCTCATCAAAATTAAAAGCTTTTGCACAGCTAAGGAAAACAGTATCAAAATAAAAAGAGAACCAACTGTATGGGAAAACATATTTGCCAATGATACTTCAGACAAGGGTTTAATCTCCAAAATATATAAAGAACTTACACAACTCCACTTTAAGAAGACAAATAACCCAATTAAAATATGGGCAAAGGACTTGAACAGACACTTCTACAAGGAGGACATACAGAAAATCCAAAGACACATGAAGCGATGCCCAATATCACTAGCCATCAGAGAGATGCAGATTAAAACCACAACGAGATACCACTTCACACCAGTCAGAATGGCCATCATAAACAAAGCAACAAACAAGTGTTGGAGAGGATGTGGAGAAAGGGGGTCCCTAGTGCACTGCTGGTGGGACTGCAGACTGTATAACCACTATGGAAAGCAGTTTGGACCTTCCTCAAAAAACTAAAAATGGATCTTCCTTTTGACCCAGCAATTCTATTGCTGGGACTCTATCCTAAGAACACTAAAACACCAATACAAAAGAACCTTTGCACCCCGATGTTCATAGCAGCACAATTTACAATAGCTAGGTGCTGGAAGCAACCTAGATGCCCATCAGTAAATGAATGGATCAAAAAACTATGGTACATTTACACAGTGGAATTCTATGCAGCAGAAAGAAAGAAGGAGCTCCTACCCTTTGCAACAGCATGGATGGAGCTGGAAAGCATTATGCTAAGTGAAACAAGCCAGGCAGTGAAAGACGAATACCACATGATATCACCTTTAACAGGAATCTAAACAACAAAACAAAACAAAAAAACTAGCAAAATAGAACCAAAGACACTGAAATAGGGGATAGTCTGACAGTGGCCAGAGGGGATACAAGAGGGAATTTCAGGGGGGAATGGGTAGGGTTTACAGGAACAAATTTGGAGGACACATTGACAAAAACTAGGGGTGGGGGTAATGGGGGGAAGGGAGGAGGGTTGGATGGGTGGGCTGGAATGGGAGTAGGGGGGAGGAAACTGTACTTGAACAATGATTAAAATAAAATTAAAAAAAGGAAAAAAATAAATAAAATTTCTATACTCATTGTTTTCAAACTAATGAGCTTGTCCTTAAGGAGTATGAAATGGTCATGTCATCTTATTACTTGTAAGGACATTGTCCTTTGAAAAATGTAATATGCTGTTAAAACTGTAATGGCCTTTCAAAATATCTAGAAAATGTCTTGTAGACAGCCAATGATCCTGTCTTTACTGAATGTGTCCTTTTTTGAGGAAGTGTAAAAATCTAGCCCTGATGTCAGAGAGGAAAATGACCACTTGTGTCAACTAGGATGTGACTCAAAGACTCATTATTCAGTAAAAAGTAGAAAAACTGATCCATGTGTCTAATCCATGTAGCATGCATAGGCAGGTACAGAGGACAACAGAGGAGTTTAGCAGAGTCTTGTGCCTTGTTATAGGACAATTCCACTGTGAGCCCTTTATCTCTGAAACACAGTGGAAGAAGAGTGCAGACTTCTCAGGGCCCTTTCAGAGACCGAGTAGAGCCCTAATAACCCAGGAGGACAGACCTTTAAAAGCATCCCAGTGTCTCTTCTTCAGAGAACTTCACCCAGTATTTTGTGTCTTCAGTACCTTGTGAAAGAAATGATAATTTCTCACTGTGATTGAATTTGTTTTCAGGTTATTCACTGTGCCAGTCATGGAACATTTTATGTTTTGTTCCTTGTGTTACATCCCCATTGATATCAGAAAGGATGCTCTTCCTTGCATGATTCCTAAAGGTTAACAGTGCTGGAATCATTCACATTTTACCTGCACTAAAACTGAAGACATTTTACTCACTTTACAATATGCAGTTATTAACAGGTGAGTTAAATGCTTTTTTAGCTCACAATCTGCCCAGGATTATACAGAATGCAGACACACAAATTTAACCTGACAGTTCCCAGCCCAATGTTGCTGATTTATCAGTGATGAGGTAAAATAACGAAAAATAAACAAGCAACATTTCAGATAGTGATAGGTCTTCTACAGGATGAAATAGTTGGACAGAGGAGATACAAATGGGTGGGTTTGGGGTTATTTTCATATGTGAGATGGTCTGGAAAATTTTTTATGACTATGTGACATTGGAGGAAGATATGAAACAGGGACAAGTGGATCGAGGAGATTTCTGGAAAAGTTTATTTCACGAAGAGAGAATGGCTTCTGCAGTAGAGCTGGACCAGGGGGTTGCTTGTGTACTTGTAGGTCAGAAAACCACTGTGGCCAAAATAGATGGGACACAAAGAATGACAGGAAACATATAAACAGGAACCAGATTTTCCAGGGCAGTGCTATTAAATAGTGATTTCTATGAAATTAAAGAGCCTAGGACAGAAAGAAGACCAAGTACATCACTTAGTGCCCCCTTTATCTCAGTTTACATGATCTTCACTGCAAGGCTTTCTAAACCAAAGCACTGACTTCCTTGATAATCTGGTAAAAACTTTGTGTTCTGTGTAGATGAGCAGTTTGAGCAGTAATAATGTGGGGCCTTTTGGACTGTGGTAGAATAATTGGAATTTTTTGTGATTGAGATGCAAGTGACAGGAGGGCTTTGGGAACAAACAAAGAAACAAAAAATGACCTGACTTGGCTTTTAAAATAATTCATCTGTAAAGACTAACAGGTCTTTTTCTGGTGTGATTGATTGTATTTGTGTAAAGAAAACAGCAGAAAGGTCTATTAGAAGACTATTATATTACCTCATGTGGAAGCAATGTTAGCTTGGACATTAGTGTTGTGGTTTTATCTACATATTGGAAAAAAGACTGCATTTGTGCTGATGGATTGATTTGAGGTGACTGTGAGAGCAAGAGAGGCACCATCAATAATGCCAAGATTTTATTACACCTGAGTGTAGAAAGGATGGAGTTGACCTCGGCTGAAAGAGGAAGAGTGAGAGAATCACCTGAGAATTTGGGAGAATGAAATTCTTGGTTGCACACATCTTTCATTCAAAGTGCTCAGGGCACTCAACTGAGACTGGCCTCCCTGTGCTGAGTTACTCACATCAGACTTATTCTTCTGAGTGCAGTGACTGTCTGCATAGCTGAAAGTTGGGAAGGGAACTGAGATCTTAACAAGTTTGTCTGCATTCTCTGTGAATCCTGCTTTAAATGTCAAAATTCAACCAGAAACAAAATGCAGTGAGGTAGAGTCCAGGACTGTCTGTCCTGTGTGTGAAGTAGAAATCACCCCACCCAACATCCAGAGGTCACACAGCAATCACTCACTGTATACATTAAGCCTTTCAAATGCTATTTCTTTTTGTCTCTTAATCTTGAAGGAAGGTTCTACCAAGGTGTACAGTCCTACACCATTCATGGTGACCTTCTCTATCAGCAAGGGCCCATCAGAATTTATGATCTCTAGTTTGCTGTATGTAGGTCCTATTCTATGCTGCCTTGATCTTAAGGCAATAAATCAATTACATGATTTCTATGTGGCCCATACCCCCATACAAGAACATTCTTACAGCATCGGGAGGCTTATTGTGTACACCTAGAAGCATATCTTCACTTTGGCAGCAGTGGTAAACACAATGGGGAGTTTGGCTGTGGGTGGTACACCCCAGATTAAGACTGAGACTAGGAAATAAGAAAAAAAATCAATATTTATATTTATGTTTTCGTATGAAAAGATGAGGCCCTGAATACTGAGCAGGTCTCATTATGTCTCAGCCTTATTCTACATGTGAGTGTCTGTCTCCCACAGTCAAGGTCAAGAGCATGGCCTCCATTACTTCAGCACCTCTGAAACTGTTAATTTTTCTGTTTCAAATACTCTTCTGCAGTTGTTTGTCTCACTCACCTCCTCACTGTGTGCTCAGACCCCTTCCCACACTCAGGACTGTCTTAGAAAGAAACCTTTGCTGACCAACGTCTCTACAGATTGTTTTCACTTTCTGACTTGCCCCTGCTCTGCTGTTGTTTTGTTTTGTTTTTTCATGACACTTTTGGGTACCCGACATTACTCTTGATCTTTCCTTGTCCCTCTCTCCTCCATAAAACATGCGCTGGAAGAGAGGAGGGCTTGTCTGATTTTGTACCTCCAGTGACTTCAATAGCCTGGAAGTACATGGTGTTGAGTGAATGACTGCTGGGGTTTATTTACCCATTTCTGCGGTTTGTGGTAAAGACAATGCCCGGTTAATCATTGTTCCTGTGTTTCCTGACATAAATCATTATTATTATTTTCAGTTTTCATAATTTAGTATTCAGTGATGGATAATAGGAAGAGAGTAGCAGTTGGGGTTTTCCTGCCTGTCACCACTTCCAGATTATAAGATTTGCCTCTTGCTGAGCAGCCTTCATCATACTGCTCTGCTCTTTTGTCCTTTAGCTTCAGGTCCAATCAGAAACTTTCCCTCTTTTCTCAGAGCACTGGTCTCTTTAGCAGATCCCAAACAGTCTCTGTGTCATATCCTTAGTCTACCACAAGGAATTGTGTCCTACTTACCAACCAGCAGGAGCCCTTGCCAGTGGAAAAATCTTATGTGGGTAGAAATTGAAAGAGACTCCACGTTGTATGATGTCCCTTTTGTGGCTGCCTCTCTGAGAGAAACGTGAGGATGTGTAAGGCTCACCGGCACCTCTGTCTGGAATGGTGTGATCTGCTGTGTGTCCTACATGTGCACTGAGCTTTATGGGGCAACTTTACCAATCTTGTCATGAGGGGTTGGAGCAGAGTATGTGCATAAGACTTTCCCCATATTTTCCCTCCTCATTGTGCCACCCTTGTCCCTTCTTACTAGCACTAATCCTCAATATTTTGGTTGCCTGAGAACTCCTGAGGAACCACACACACATGCGCACATGTATATGAACACACAAACATCCACTCTTATGAGCAATTTAGAAAAACACAAGCGTGGGTTATCCAGGTTTTAGGCATTTTCCACAGCTCCCTGTCAGGTGCACAGTAGCATTTGCCACATCCCTCTCTCTTTCACATTTGACTTGAGCTAAAAATCAGTTAATCTGTAGCTAAACAAACAAACAAAAAAATCTGTAACAAGGATGTGACCATCTACTGTGCTTTGTATAACCTGTGAAATTTTGCAAACATTTCAATGCCCAGATGACACCTTAAAAATGCAGCTTCAGCAGGTTTCCTGCTAATGTGGATGCCCATTCAGAGCGAGATCTCTTAATGTAAAAGTAGAATCAATTCTCCTGCTCTCCTGTGCACAGGGAAAATCTCCAGGTTCTCTTAAACTGGCAATTCCTACTGGGTGCAGTGGGTCAGAGACTCTGAACCTGACAAGCTCTCAGGAGAGGTGGATTCTACTGACCTATAGGGTACACTTACAACTACAAGGATGATGGGGCATGTGTGTCCCTTGCAGGATGAACCACTCATGCTACCATTGCACTCTGCAGTGAATTGGTCTTGGGTCGTTCATTACCAGAGATCTCTAGTTGTCCTGAAAAAAATTGTGAACATTTATGTCTGTGACAAAGAAACCAGCTGGGAATCCAGGCTTCTTCATGTTCTCAAAGACTCTGAGAAGGTTTTATTTCCTCCCAGCAGGAATCTGCAGAGATGACTCTGTGGATGAGAAGGGCTCTCTTCTTCTCTCTCAGGCTGTCACCAGACTGCCTGTCCACTGGCCCAGAATCTGGAGCATCTCCATGTGAATACTCAAATAGGGGCCCTGTGGGTTCTTTTCTTAGGGGAAGAAAGGTTCTTGTAGAATCCTCGGCACTCTGATATGGAAGCAACTAGAGATTTTAAGTTTTCCTGTACCATTCCTCACAGGACATGCCCTTTATTTCCCTGGACATCATGAAAGATAGATGACTTTGGAAAAAATAGGCTCCTTTCCCACACACCCTGATTCTGGGAAAGAAAAGCCATCCCTGATTCTTATAAGGTCATTCCTCAGCTGGTAGCAACTCTACCAGGGAATGAGGACCCACATATTCTATCAGGTCAGATATCTGTGAGAACAGGAACAACAAAGGTCTGGAATGATGAGACATACCTCCCAAAGTTGGGCCTTTGGAGAGCTGTGATTGTGGGGGATATAAAGTGGGCAAACCCCCTCCCTATCAGGAGGTTCCTTTCCTTTCTCCTGACTGTATGAGAACTAAAAACTTACCCTAGGATGTCCCCAAGCAGGCGGTGGCCTCCTCTCATGCAGACACCTATGTTTATCTATTCACCCCTTTACAGACATTTGTGTTGTTTCCAATTTTAGGCTCTTACAAGTAACCTGCCATGAACTTGTGTGCAGAAAAGACTTCAATATGAAGAATCAGCATTTGTAAAACTACTGAGTAGCTGTAGAAATAGAAGATAGGGAGTGATCCTGGAAGTCTGGTCTCAAGGCTGCACGACCTCAGCTCCACATAGAGGTACAGAATCACCTGCTTCTTCACATGAAGCTGTGTCTGCCACTTCCCACCCATCAGTCAACACAGTAGCAGAAATAATGGCCCAATTTCCCTTCCAGCTCCTCAAATATGAACCAGTTCACCTCACAGACTTCATTTAACTCACACCTGGATTCTCAAGCACTATGCTTTGGAGAAAATTAGCCTTTCCCCATTCAGTTCCTCTGATACAAAAAAAAAATGAAGAATAGATTGTCAGGTGCTAAAGATAATACCTAGCATGTCTGAGCCCACATGCAGGCAGTATGACCCTGGGTGACTGGCTCTGCCTCATTAAGATTAAATTCTTTCCTGTGATGTCATAAAAATATGTTTGGTCTTTTTTGTTGGATTTTAGTAAAGAGCAAGTAAAATGTTTGAAATTTTCTAAGGGATGAGGGTGATAAGTGTTCTTTTTGTTGTGATGACGCAACTCTTGGGAGGCCTCTGGATACGTGCAGAGTGAGGGCAGGTCACCAGAAAGACCAAATTCTGATCAGAAGCTTGGAATTTTCAACTGTCAAAATAAGAAATGCTTCAACCTGAAGAGATTTTTTATGAGTGTATTTCAGGCAAAAATGACAATAATTGCTGGGAAGAAAAATCTCAATGGATTGAGAAAATATTCTGAAGAATGGCAATTTTTCATCTCATCTTGTAGAGAACTGTCAAAGCCAGAAGTTCAAGAGGTTACATGAACTCTGTTGGCAATACATTAGGGATGTGCAGAAAAGAAAATTGCAGAAATTTTTGAGATTGTGTTAAAAGTAAAACAAATTGACTCATACAAATAGTAGGTTGGTCGGTACAGGAAAGTTTGCAGTTAACAGCAACCACAATAACCATAGTAATGAGAAGGTATGTTGTATTCATGATGGTGCAGTCAGGGTTTCAGGAATGAAAATTACCCTGACATTTTAAGATATGTTATTGTAGAGGCTAGAAGAAACCCTCAGTTGAGGTTAAGTTTGACCTTTGTCAAGAAAGATGCTGGCCTTAGAACATGACTATGCAGCATGACTTGCTTTTGGTAAAAAGTTTTAATTTAAAATTCTTCTACTTCATTATTTTAGGTTTCTGAGTTGAACATGGAATCTTTCAGGCCTCCTTTGAGCTTATCAGTTTTAGTATGTGGCCCCTTTTGTGTCCACATTGCACTTTTCTGTAATAAATGAACCTAAAGTATGCATTGGTGAGACATCTTATAGTTAGATAACATTGTGTCACTGTGCTAGGAAGGGCTATTTAGGAAGTCTAAGGGTCAGTGTTTGTCTCATTGAACCATAAACATTTGGTGATGCAGCAGAAACTTAAACTTGGATGGAAGTCAAAGCCAAATGTTCTCAAAAGTGAAAACCAGGTAAATGGGAGGCAGGTGGTCCCACAAGCCTTGATTTGAAAAACACTCTGGATCATTTCTAACCTACAAGCTATTATGATCTAAGTTTTCCTGTCTCATGTCTCCGTGTTTTGCATCTTGTATTACATTTACTTATAGTTTGAGGACACACTATACACCAATCTAGTTTTAATCATCAGCCTGTGAGATAGGTTCTTATTCACTATGGCCAAACTGGTATTAATTATTAATCAGATTTCTTCGACTTGTACTCTGAAAGATGTAACCTTAAGATTTATTGGGAGACCAGGCTATGTTGTAAAGTACAATTATCTTCTAAAAGTTCCATGGGTTAGGAGGACCATATGAGTTTCATAAATACCTTTCCTCAGCTTCAGCAGCAGGTAGGAAGGGTCCTGTTTTATAGCCACTTCGGCTTCCCTTTAAATTCATATAATGAGTAGTCTTTGTTGTGTTTCATTAAAAGGACACTCAAATAATTAGATTTTAGCATTTATTCATAAAATCCCTTTCTCAATATTTTTCTAGTAACCTTCTACCACCTCCGTTGATCTTACCTTGTCTCTTCTACTCATTCAGAAATAACTGACTTATAAGGATAAACTACACTATTTTTACCACTTTTAAAACACACACACATCACTCTTCTTTGTTTTGCAGTTGCATTTCCTCTGAATTTCAAAATATTACTAGAAAGGGGACCTGGCTCAGGGCAGGTTTGCTGACGTGGAGCAAGTTGTGCATCGATTCTTGACTCTGTGCAGGAAGAGTTGCCCAAAGTAAGCCCAGGTGATCCTGAGCATACATGTATTAAAACTGAGGAAGCTGAACCAAGGATGGGCCTAGAATAAAAAGGGTAGCAGAAGAGAGAGTAGGTGGGGCTGCTGTGGTTCTCTTACAACTTTAAGGGAAAGATGTGAGAGCTGGAGGGGCTTCTGTCTGCTTATTGTAGAATCACACAAAAGGGGCTCTGGGGAAAGTTTTAGGGGGGTTTATGTAACAAGCTACCACTGCCCATTGCTCCCCTGGTTGCAAGTCTCATGGGGATCCCTCAGACATTAGAAGAAAAACATTTACTAAACAAAAAGATTTCAGTAGGTATAACTCAAGAAGGCTGCATTTTAGTTTCTTTGTCTTGATATTTATTGCTTTGAAAAGGTAAGTTTTACATAAGGTCTGGCAGGATCTCAAAAAATATTCATGAGCTTTTTCAGGTGTTCCATTTCAGGGTCATGGTCTCCACTAATGGGTCAGTATCGGGCCAGAAGATCTAAATTACATGACAAAATACATGTAGAGGGAGGACCATCCATATGTCAAGTGCACCTGAAGAAAGTGGGAAATTCGTCAGGGCTCCCAGTCATATTTGGACAAATAGAACACCTGCCATACAATTTATGAACTATAACAAGAAGTTTCCAGTACTATTCTTTACTGCATGAAATCACATTTAAAAATATTTATTTTATTTTTAGATGCAGGGGAAGGCAGAGAGAAAGAAAGGGAGAGAAACAGCAATGTGTGGTTGCCTTTCATGCACACCCTACTGTGGAACTGGCCTGCAACCCAGGCATGTGCCCTGACTAGGGAATCAAACCACTGACCTTTTGCTTCATATGTTGGAGCTCAGGCCACTGAGCCACACCAGCAACTGCTGAAATCAAATTTTTAAACACCAAATGTGTTAGCTCATTCACATGTTATAATATCAATAATTAAGTCCACCATATAAATAAGATTGCTTTCTGTTTGACATATGTTTCTCTAGTTCAAATTTCCCCCTCTCTTTTGTTACCAGACCCCCTTTACCTTTTCTGTGGCAGTCCACTAAAACTGTAAAAGAAAGACTTTGATTGATTTAACAGGAAGGAACAAGCATTCTATGGTTGAAATAATTTGGCTGTTTAATACTACCCACCTAGCTGCAGCTTCAGCTAAATGAATTCCTTTTGCTTTTATGGTAGCAGTTTCAGAAGTCTTCAAATTCTCAAAATTGCCAATTGTTTCAATATCTGTATAACATGTAATAATAATTTTGCAACCTATATTTTGTCTTTAAAGCCCTTCTCTGAAGAAGTTCAGAAGGGTTGCTGTTTCCACATCTATAGTTGGGAGATGTACCAAGAGCATAGCTACTATTAGTGCACATATGGGGAATTTCATTTTTTTGAAAATTGACAGGCCTGATTTAGAACAATCAATTCAGAATGTTGGGAGTTTCTTACTTGAGTAAATAAAAACCTCTATTGTGTCCATCAAATAAGATATTGCCTATCCAGTTTGGTAATAATTACTGTTCAGTGTTCATGGATTCATATGTAAACCACATTAAGTCAACCTCAGCAAGGAGTTTCCTGTGAACCATCCCTGGAAACAAAGAGATGTTTAGTGGGCAGCACACAATCATGGATATGTTTATTCTGCAAGGCAGGCAACAAACTTGCTGTGATAAGGCTGTTACATCCAGTTTAAAACAGTAGGTGCAGAAAGTGTGAAACTTACAGAAGTGTTGAGTATGATAGGAATTCAATGGAGATTCAAAGAATGAAGACGAAAAAAATGGAGAGCCCATCAGTCTCTTTTCTGTTTGTTTGCACAATATGTCTACAGCAGAGAGGGCTGTCCCTCAGGGAGGGAGCTCTTTGGCTTCTGAGTCTAATTGCTGATGATAACATCATATAGGTCTACCATAAACTCTATGTTTTGAGTTAAAACTTCCAAAATATTTTGGTATAAAAAGTTAGAAAGTTTATACTTATATGTGTGACATAACATGAGCTTTAAATAAGTCTTTAGAGATTTAACATCTTACTATTTATTTGGGGGATGGTGGTAGGGCAGTTCCATGAACTCGATCAGGTCAGTTTGGCTATGTTAGAAGAAATAAAAATTGGAAAGACTCTAAATCCAATTGTGACAATATCCACTGAATCCCGGCATCCTCTAAGTTCTTTTCCTATTTTAAAGAAGGAAAAAGTAAGGTCCTTCTGAGTCTTTCAAGATTAATTAATATCCATCTTCAGATAAAATATTGCCAAACTTTTTTCCTTGAGGTGAACAAAATTTAAGCTTATCCTTGTGAGACCTGATGTCTTTTTGTTGCTAGTTGTTGTAACTGGTAAATCATGTCCTTTTGTAAGTCTAGTAATGTCCTAGAGCATAAAAGTATATCATCCACATATTGGATTAAAGTGGAAACTTGAAGAAATTTAACATTATTTAAATCAGCTTTTAATATCTGGGAGAAGTAGTTCAGGTTCCCTGTATATGCCTAGGTCATTTTAGTATAAGTAACTTAGCAATCTTCTTAAATGAAGGCAAAGTTACAATGACTTGGCATCATTTTTATTGAATGTTGATCAAGGCATTACATAAAATTATTACTGAAAACCATTTACAACCCACAGAAATGACTGATAATAATGGGTGTTCATTTGGAATCACAGAATATATTAATATAATCATTCTATTTATTGCTCTGTGAGTATGTACAAATCTTGATTTTTATAATTTTTTTTTACTGGCAAGAGTAGACTTATAGAAGCTTCTATGTAAATTATGTCTCCCTTTAAAGTAATTTTGTATAATGTGCTTAATTCCAGCTAGTGCATCAGGTCTTAAAGTAAAATAGAAAATATTAGGAGGAGGCAAAGTATTATCAGCAGTTATTTTAAGAGGAGTGACTGATTCATCTGCACAGTTACTGTACTGGAAAGGACTCAGAGTTGTATTGAGACATCCTCCAAGAAATATTGAGTATTGTGATTTTTATTTTCTTCTTCTGAACATTCCCTTATAGGTATTGTTTTCCCAATTGTTTCAGAATTCAAATACATTTCACACTTCCAGGAAAAAATACATGGGTACCATGAGTTTAAAAAGAAATAATATCTCCCTATCAGGTATACTGAGGCTGATTTCAACTAGTAAAAAAATATGTTGGCTCGGGGGGATCTAAGATGGCGTCGGAGTAGGAAGGAGCAGATTTGGCTTTCCTCTGCTCAGGGGAGAGAGTCCTGACCGATCTTTGGAGTGGAAAGGCAAGCAACCAACATATTTCAGCATTTTTGAGAACGGAGGACCAAGGATTGTGGCAGAACCGAAAGAACAAAGAACAGATCGCTGCATCAAGGTAGGCGCCCGGGACAGGCGTGTGGTACCGGGGCTGCAGCCCCAGGCCCGGGGGCCGCGGCTGGGTTTGCCGTAGGGTTAGTGGGAGAGAGCCAGGTCGGCTGCTCCCTCCCCAGCCGAGCAAGGTCTGGGCGGCTCTGGGAGGAGTCCAGGTGCTTGCGGGCACACCGGGTGGCGAGCAGCTTTGGAGGCGGTGAGCGCCAGAGCCGAGTCGCGCTGCGGACCTGGACTCCCAGGGTCACCGTTCTGGCTGGAGCTTTGGCGGTGAGAGAAACTGGGCCATTGGAGAGCGGCGGGCTCGATCAGGAGGAATTTCCCAAGAGGAAGGAGTGAATGGACACAGACACTGTTTGGGGAATTCTCCTGAAGTGATCAGTGGCTCTGGCCTGTTTGCTCCCCAGCTGTGAGCACGCAGGCTGCAGACAGGCCGCGCCCGCCCGCCCGCGGGGGCACCGGCGTGCGGCAGACGGCCGTGCAGGCAGCAGATGGCCGCACCCGCTCACCGGAGCGCGGGAACGAGGGTCACCCCGGTTGCGCCGGGCGGCAGACGGGCGAGGAGCCAGTGCGAACCCCACGGGCCTAGGAAGAAAAGCCAAACAAGTCATCCTTCAGACTGCCTCAGCCAGCAAGAGCAGAAAAACCGGTTTGGCCACTTTGAAATCAAGAGACTTTTTAATTTGATTCTATTTTTTTAACAATTTTTAATTTTTTAAGTTTTATTGTTTTTATTCTCTTTTGATTTCTTTTTCCTCTCTTACCTGATTTCTTGTTTTATTCCTACCTCCTTCCTGTCCTCCAATTTTATCTCTTCTTCCTGCCTTCGTCTGCCTTTTCTATTTTTTTTCTTTTTTAAATTTTTTCCTAAATACCTACAAGTGAGACAAAATCCTGGAACGGTGAAAAGACCAAAGTTGAACCCAAAGAAGGGGCATCACAACAGCTGGGACAGTGAGATAAATGTCACTCTGCTATTACAGAGAACCTGCAAGTTATTGCATATTTGTATTATTATTATTTTTCCAGTGTTCCTACATCTTTTCTTTTTCTTTTTTTTTAACAATATTTTTATATCCCTCTTATTTTTGTATAGCCTGCTTTGCTAGGCTGGTTTTATTGTATGATCTGACAGCTTTCCCCTGATATCTCTTTCTATACTGTATTACTAATCTACTGTCCATTAACTCACCTGTGTCCTATCAGCATACTGCTCAATGTTCGGTACTCCATATCCTTATTACCTAGATTTCATAGACTCTGCCATATGAATGTTGCCATATTATTGTAAATAACTGCTGTTCCATGCAAGTGTAATTACTTCACAACACCCCCCCCCCCACATCGTAGCCCATTTCAAAGTTTCCTGAACTCTATTACTGTAGTGGTTAACTCTATTCTCTCACACACTACACCTATTTACTACCCTTTACTCTCACCTTACCTCAGAATCTGACCGCCCACAACCTCTCTGCTTTATAGATCCAACTCACAATCCTTCCTCCCCCAACAAGAGTCTTATCTTCTTTCCATCCTTTCTAAAAATCAGCTAGCTGGGTGGAAGACCACGGTTAACACTATACATAGTGAAAGGATCTCCTATATCTTCCCTACTTGCTACTACTGTAAATAGCATAGAATTCTCGGTTGCTGTCTTAAACCATTCTGCCCTCCCCTCCATCTGATGACAAAAAAGAATAGGTGGAGGAGGTGAACACCAGGATACCCACTGGAAGAGGAAACCCAACAACTAAGGAACCACTAACAGATAACAGCAGAAGAAGGTGAAGGAGGGAGTAGTAACCACACAAACCTCAATCCAGGGCTTATCTGGAAATACAACTAAACAGTAGAGACAGTACCCAATACAAACAACTGAACAAGATTTCTTTAAACCTTGTACACACAGAAGAACCAGCCTCAACACAACCTGCCCTCACCAGCACAACAAAATATAGAAGGTGGTGGACAGAGTGACCCACATTTAACCAGCTGGCGGGAAGGAACCACCAAAGAAAGACTCAACAACAATCAGAACCCAAAGGCAAACACAAAGCCAACTTAAACAACAGCCCAAGACCAGCGAGCTTGGGGGGTCAAGGAAACAGTACCACTGAAACTCACTGCTACTCTACTAAAGAAGTTCACATCATAAACCGAGGGAGCCAGAACAGATCAATATAAGAAGCTGAGGTGAACAAGAAGAGTCTCACAAACAATGGGAAGACAAAGAAATACTCCCCAAATGAAAGGAAAGGAGGAAGCCTCAAAAAGAATGCTAAATGAAACAGAGGCAATTCAACTATCAGATATTGAATTCAAAGCAGTGATTGTCAGGAAGCCCAATGAGCTCACAATGAGCTACGAGAAACTACAGGGAAGCTACAATGAACTCAATGAAAACTACATCAGCATAAAAAAGGAAATAGAAACTCTCAACAAGGGCCAAGAGGAAATGAAGAATACAATCTCTGAACTGAAGAACACAGTAGAAGGAATGAAAAGCAGGATCGATGAAGCAGAAGATCGGATCAGCGAGCTAGAGGACAAAATAGAAGAAAACACCCAGAAAGAGCAAGAAAGGGAAAAGAGGCTCAGAAAGAATGAAGAGGGATTAAGAGAAATGCAAGACAATATGAAATGTAATAATATCCGTATAATAGGGATACCAGAAGGAGAAGAAGAAGAACAAGGGATAGAAAACCTAGTTGAACAAGTGATGATGGAAAACTTCCCTAATTTGATGAGACAAAAAGTCACACAAATACAGGAAACACAGAGAGTCCCAATCAAGAGGAACCCAAGGAGGCCCACCTCAAGACACATCATAATTAAAATGGCAAAATTTCAAGACAAAGAGAGAATCTTAAAGGCAGCAAGGGAGAAGAAGGAAGTAACATATAAGGGGGCCCCAATAAGGCTAACAGCTGACTTCTCAATGGAAACACTCCAAGCCAGAAGAGAATGGCAAGAAATAATCCAAGTAATGAGAACCAGAGGCCTGCAACCACAACTACTTTACCCAGCAAGGCTCTCAATTAAGATAGAAGGCCAAATAAGAAGCTTCTCAGACAAAAGAAGTCTAAAAGAATACACCTCCACTAAACCAGCGCTGCAAGAGATGCTGAAGGGACTGCTTTAAGGAAAGAAAGGAAAAGAGAGAGTGAGAGAGGATCACACGTACATAAAAGGCAATGAATAAGTACCTATCAATAATAACCTTAAACGTAAATGGACTAAACGCTCCAATCAAAAGACATAGAATAGCTGATTGGATAAGAAAACATGACCCACACATATGCTGTCTACAAGAGACCCACCTCAGGATAAAAGATCTGCACAGGTTGAAAGTGAAGGGCTGGAAACAAATTTTCCAAGCAAATGGACAGGAGAAAAAAGCCGGAGTAGCAATACTCATATCTGACAAAATAGACTTCCAAAGAAGATCCATAAAGAGAGACCCAGAAGGTCATTTCATAATACTCAAGGGAAGAATTCACCAAGAAGACATAAACATAGTAAATATATATGCACCCAACATAGGAGCACCTAAATACATAAAGAAAATCTTAGAGGACTTCAAGAAAGATATGGACAGCAACACAATTATTGTGGGGGATTTTAACACCCCTCTATCAAAAATGGACAGATCTTCCAAACAAAACATCAACAAAGATAGTGTGGCATTGAACAATACCCTAGACGAGCTGGGCTTTACTGATATTTACAGAACCCTCCATCCCAAAGAAGCTAAATACACATTTTTTTCAAATGTACATGGAACATTTTCAAAGATTGACCACATGATAGGACACAAAACAAGCCTCAACAATTTCAAAAAAATTGAAATCATACCAAGCAATTTCTCGGATCACAAGGGACTGAAACTAGAAACCAACCACAAGGAAAAAAACCCAAAACACTCAAATTCATGGAGATTAAACAGCATGCTATTAAACAATGAATGGGTCAAGAATGATATTAGGGAAGAAATCAAACGGTTTTTGGAAACAAATGAAAACGAACTCACAACAACCCCAAACTTATGGGACACAGCAAAGGCAGTCCTGAGAGGGAAGATCATAGCGATACAGGCCCACCTAAAAAAGTTAGAAACATTTCAAACAAACAACCTAACCCTATGTCTACAAGAACTCGAGGAACAACAACAAAGACAGCCCAGAGCAAGCAGAGGGAAGGAAATAACCAAGATCAGAGGAGAATTAAATAACATAGAGACTAAAAGCACAATTCTAAAGATCAATGAATCCAAGAGTTGGTTCTTTGAAAAGATAAACAAAATCGACAAGCCTTTAAGCAGACTCATCAAGAAAAAAAGAGAGAAAACCCAAATAAACACAATCAGAAATGAAAGAGGAGCGATTACAACAGATACCACAGAAATACAAAGGATTGTAAGAAATTACTACAAAGAGCTGTATGCCAAGAAATTTGAAAACCTAGATGAAATGGACAAATTTCTAGAAAAATATAACCTTCCAAAACTCAATCAAATGGAAGCAGAAAGCCTCAACAAACCAATAACAGCAAAAGAAATCGAAGCAGTAATCCAAAAACTCCCAACACACAAAAGCCCTGGACCAGATGGTTTCACAGGAGAATTCTACAAAGCATTTAAGGAAGAACTAACATCTATCCTTCACAGACTATTTCAAAAAATCCAAAAAGATGGAAGACTACCAAACTCTTTTTATGAGGCCAACATCATCTTAATCCCAAAACCAGATAAAGACACAACAAAGAAAGAAAACTACAGGCCAATATCGCTGATGAACATTGACGCTAAAATCCTCAACAAGATACTGGCAAACCGCATCCAACAGTACATTAAGAAGATCATACACCATGACCAAGTTGGATTCATCCCAGGTATGCAAGGATGGTACAATATTCGCAAATCAGTAAATGTAATACATCACATAAACAAAAGCAAAGACAAAAACCACATGATCATATCAATAGATGCAGAAAAAGCATTTGATAAGGTACAGCAGCCATTTATGATAAAAACACTCAGTAAAGTGGGAATAGAGGGAGCATTCCTCAACATAATAAAGGCCATATATGAGAAACCTACAGCCAACATTATACTCAATGGGCAAAAATTAAAATCTTTTCCACTAAGAACAGGAACAAGACAAGGATGTCCACTTTCACCACTTCTATTCAATATAGTACTGGAGGTTCTAGCCACAGCAATCAGACAATAAAAAGAAATAAAAGGAATCCAAATCGGAAAGGAGGAAACAAAACTGTCACTGTTTGCATATGACATGATAGTGTACATAGAAAATCCTATAGACTCCACCAAAAAACTGCTTGACCTAATAAATGAATTTGGTAAAACAGCGGGATACAAAGTCAATATCCAGAAATCAAAGGCATTTCTGTACACCAACAATGAAACAGCAGAAGCAGAAATCAAGAAAAAAATCCCATTTGAAATAGCAAAAAGGAAAATAAAATACCTAGGAATAAACCTAACCAAAGAGGTAAAAGACCTGTATTCAGAAAACTACATAACACTGAGGAGAGAAATCAAGGAGGACACAAACAAATGAAAACATATACCGTGTTCATGGATTGGAAGAATTAATATCATTAAAATGTCCATACTACCAAAAGCAATCTACACATTCAATGCAATACCGATTAAAGTACCAATGGCATATTTCACAGACATAGAACAAACACTTCAACAATTTATATGGAACCATAAACGACCCCAAATAGCTGCTGCAATTTTGAGAAAGAAGAGTAAAGTAGGAAGAATCACAATACCTGACATTAAACTATACTACAAGGCCACTGTAATCAAAACAGCCTGGTACTGGCATAAAAACAGGCACATGGACCAATGGAACAGAACAGAGAGCCCAGAAATAAACCCAAGCCTCTACAGTCAATTAATATTTGACAAAGGAAGCAGCAACATAAATTGGAATAAAAATAGCCTCTTCAACAAATGGTGTTGGGAGAACTGGACAGCTACGTGCAAAAAAATGAAACTCGAGCATCAACTTACACCTTATACAAAAATAGATTCAAGGTGGATAAAAGACTTAAATATAAAGCGTGACACCATTAAAGTCCTAGAAGAGAACGTAGGTAGGAAAATCTCAGATATTTCACGCAGAAACTTTTTTACTGACTTGTCTCCTAGAGCAAGAGACATAAAGGAAAGAATAAACAAATGGGACCTCATCAAAATTAAAAGCTTTTGCACAGCTAAGGAAAACAGTATCAAAATAAAAAGAGAACCAACTGTATGGGAAAACATATTTGCTAATGATACCTCAGACAAGGGTTTAATCTCCAAAATATATAAAGAACTTATGCGACTCCACTCTAAGAAGACAAGTAACCCAATTAAAAAATGGGCAAAGGACTTGAACAGACAATTCTCCAAGGAGGACATACAGAAAATCCAAAGACACATGAAGCGATGTTCAATATCGCTAGCCATCAGACAGATGCAGATTAAAACCACAATGAGATACCACTTCACACCAGTCAGAATGGCCATCATAAACAAAGCAACAAACAACAAGTGTTGGAGAGGATGTGGAGAAACGGGGTCCCTAGTGCACTGTTGGTGGGACTGCAGACTGGTACAACCATTATGGAAAGCAGTTTGGAACTTCCTCAGAAAACTAAAAATGGATCTGCCTTTTGACCCAACAATTCCATTGCTGGGACTCTATCCTAAGAACACTAAAACACCAATACAAAAGAACCTTTGCACCCCGATGTTCATAGCAGCACAATTTACAATAGCTAGGTGCTGGAAGCAACCTGGATGCCCATCAGTAAATGAATGGATCAAAAAACTATGGTACATTTACACAATGGAATTCTATACAGCAGAAAGAAAGAAGGAGCTCATACCCTTTGCAACAGCATGGATGGAGCTGGAAAGCATTATGCTAAGTGAAACAAGCCAGGCAGTAAAAGACAAATACCACATGATATCACCTTTAACAGGAATCTAAACAACAAAACAAAACAAAACAAAAAACTAGCAAAATATAACCAAAGACACTGAAATAGGGGATAGTCTGACAGTGGCCAGAGGGGAGAGAAGAGGGAATTTCAGGGGGGAATGGTAGGGATTACAGGAACAAATTTGGAGGACACATGGACAAAAACTAAGGGTGGGGGGTAATGGGGGGAAGGGGGGAGGGTTCGGTGGAGGGGCTGGAACGGGAGTAGGGGGGAGAAAACTGTACTTGAACAATGATTGAAATAAAAAAAATATGTTGGCTCATAACATTTTATAGTTGGAAGGGGAGAAGTTTTGATTTAAGAATGGTCATTAGTTGAAAAGATATTCCTACCATTTGCACTGAAGCTTTACTCTTAATTGGGTGTTGTTAAGAACAAATAAAATAGTCCCAGCACCTACAAGGGCCTTAGTAATTTCCCCTATTATAGTAATTTTACTTTCCACCTTTCTATTAGTAGGGAGAAAGAGAAACGCCATTATAGTCTTCTTAGCAACCATATGCTTGCTTTTGTATTTTTTTGTTTCTAAATCTTATTTCACTTTTCTGTAATTTGAACCTGACTTGGTCATTCTGTTTCTTTGCTTCCTGGAACTACTAGGTATTAATTGGAATAGGTCAGAATGACCATGATCTTATATTTTGACCATTAAATTAAATTTTGCTGCAAACCCATAAGGGTCCAAGAGGAAATCTGAAGTTTTTAGGTAGATTTTTATATTCTTTATAGCTTTAGTCATATGTATATAATTTTGGTTCTTCTGTGCTGAAAACTGGCTTTTGTTTCCCTGAAGGAAGCTACTAGAATTCTGGATTATTTTTGCCTCAATTTTATTTTCATGTTCTTCAAGTTTATTTGGGAATTGTAGTGGAGGAGATATAAATGAGATAAAAAAGGAAAAGGAAGGAAGAAAGAGAGCAATTACAGGCAAAAAATTAAAACAAACAAACAAACAAAAAAACCCTCAGAGAGCAAAGGATAGAGTGAAAGGACCCTAGAAGGAGGAAGAATGAGGTGCCAGCAGTTATTAGATATAGAGTCCTTCCTTAGTTCAGAGAAAACCTAAAGGTTCTTATTGTTTTCTTAAAGAGAGTTTATCTGTTCTCCTCCTAGAAGCTGCACATTTCCAATAAATGTATGTTTCCCATTTATTCAGTTAAATTTTAGAGGTGTTTTTTTATATTTTGCATGGAAAACTTAATTAGTGCCAAAAGAGTCCTTTTGTGGCCATCAAAAAATAGACCCCTACTATATTGAAAACTTCACATTTCTCTAAGTACTTGCAAATAAAGCCTTTTTATTTATTGTCTATCTGCCAGTGTAGTAATGAGGAGACTGGGGTTGAGAACACAATCAGCCTTGCGTGTTTGATTTCTCACATTACTTTATTTTACTTTTCTTTGGATATTTGAAGAGTGTGAGTAAATTTCTGGGGATATTTCATGGTAGCTTTAAGTGGGCTGCTTATGGGCTGAGCTCCAAGGAGCTGTCACCACTTGAGTCATATCAAAGCCTCCTTTGAGTCCCAGTTTTCCTCCTAGGAGGTAGGTAACCAACCTTTATGTGCACATCCTTGTACGATCATTTACTGAATTACTTTTGAGTTGTAATTCCCTATGAAGTCTTGCACATTTTGAGGGATTTCCTCAGACACCTGCACAGAGATTCTTAGTCACCCAAGAACACCAGAGACTGGCCCTTCAGGGAGGAAGTGTCTTTTGTCTTCAGAGCCAAGGAAGTTCAGTCTCTCATTTGTCCAGCAAAATATTTTGTTCAGACTCTCAAAGACCAAATCCACTTGAAAGTCCAAGTGAAAAAGCAGCCATCAGTGTTTGTGTGTATGTGTGTGTGTGTTTTGCCTGTGTTTTTGAGCTCTCATTGTAAGTCTGGTTGCTTTCAACTCTTAACTTTTACATTCATACTGAGGACTTTAAAAAAATGTTCTAAGAAATGTATGCCTTTTACTTTAAAATAAGGAAATCCAGAATTCTGAGAAAAAAAATTGTACAAGCTTACTTGATACAATTCCAAAAGTTACTGAGCCACAGTGGGTCCTCAGCTGATGTCTAGTAAGGAGGTCCTGGGTAGGCTTCTCTGGAATCCTGCCACCATGTGCCAAGTAAATGTTAAAGTAAGAAATGTTTAATTATGTAGTGAAAATTTAGCAGTTTATTTTCAAAAAAGATATAATATCTCAACAAATCGAAAAAGTGCTCCAGAGAATGGCAGTTTTGTACCTCATTTTATAGATTATGGTCAAAGGTAAAATCATAGGGGTTACATAAAAACTATTGGTGATGGATTAGGGAGTCTGGAGAAAGCAAAAGAGATGAAACACCTGGGACTCGATAAAAATGAAAAAATAGGCATAAGCTTTTTACATTGATGGGTACAGTAGAGTTAGCATTGAATCGATATGATAGCAATAACAATGAAGAGGTTTTGGTCTCTGCTCTGGTTGCAGGCAACGCAAAGTTCTGCCACCAGTTATGGGGTTGTGTTGATGAAATTAATTTAAGAGCAGAAAACCAATCTACCCACCTTGTGTTTAGCAGGCTACATCCTTCTCTTATTTTCAATGTATCTCTTGCAACCTGTTTTCCTGACATGATGCACTTTTTACTAAAAAATGCCATATTGTTTTTCTTTTCTCTATTATTATTTTTACAATTTTTATTTATATGCTTGTTTGTTTGTTTGTTTCTAGACTCTTTCTAAAGAGTAAGGAATGGGGAAGGACAGGGAGAGAAACATTGATTTGAGAGAGAAATATCAACCAGTTCCTCTTGTGTGGATCCTGACAGAGGACCAAGCCTGCAACACAGGTGTGTGCCCTGACCTCTACTCAAACCAGGGACATTTTTTGCTCTGTGTGACAATGCCCAACCAACTTAGCCTCACCAGTCAGGTTTCCCTTTATTGTTCAACTACAGATCTTGACAGCCAGCTGTGGAGGCAAAATATAATTTCTTTCCTCTCATCTTTTCAATTCTTCTAGCTATGCTAATAATCAAGTTAACAGAGACAGATTAACAGGAGACAATGTACAATGTCTATTATACTAATGAATATTCTGAAGTGAAAAAATAGAGTCCTAAGGTAGTACTGGGTAGTTCAAACTTACATGAACTCCAAAGATAAAGAAGAAAAAGCACTGTGATTTGAGGCTTCCACACACTCACACATGTGCACGTGTACACACACACACACAGCCCAAAGCCATAACATGGAGATTCCATAGCAAATGAATAATAAATAAATATTGGCTTGGCATTTCAATGTGAATGTTCCTCCCTGAGCTGGACCTCCATCTAAACAATTCCTAGGCAGTTAAGAGGGAAATTCTAAGGGGCCTTTCTGATCTTTCTGTTTCCCAATAACAAGATCAGAACAATACCCTAAAAGGCACCTGTGGGATGGAAGCTATGCCTCCCTTCACAGCAGAGCCAATGTCTTATGCTGGTTTAATATGACTAATTGAATGTCTATCTGGACATTCTTTAAAGTCATTATACACCTAAATTTTTACAAAACAAGTTAAAATACTGACATTGCTTTGTCAACCTAAATGTATCAACTTTTGACTTCTTATTGCAGAAAGTGTAAAAGATATATTTGAACCTGCTAATAAAAATGTTCCATGCTTTAGTGTGCACACCTTCCCTCTCCTGGGGAACTTAATTCCTGGGAAGTAACCCCACATGTGTATCATAATCTTAGATCATAATCATAGATCATGATCTTATCCACAGCTGTTCAGGAAGAACTAGAAGTCTTGTGATTCTAGCTCATGTCTCAAACTAGTGTTTATGCTATCAGTACTTACTGGTTTTTGCTTATTTTGTTGTGTTTTTACATATCTTGATTTTAATTAATGTTTGCTGAGTTTGTTGCTGCCTGAAAGACTCCAGCCCCATTTCTATTCTTCAGAAATTGGGACCAAGAAGTCTCAAGGAGGTGTGCCTGCTCAGCTTCCATATCATCCAATTATTTTTATGTTCAACTTGATTTAGTTGCAAAAAATACATAAAACATGAATGCTCCAGAAGGTACTGATGTGACTTACTACAACAAATGGCTCTGTGCAGTCATGGTAACTTTGTGGTATTGCAGTATTTTCTTAGTCAATAAGAAATATTGTATGTGAGTGTACAGCAGAGCTTTTGATGTTCACTATTGTTCAGTTGTAAATTCTGTGAATGTGGAATGAACTCATACTGTAAACCTACCAGGCACTGTCTGGGGCACCAGGCCCATGGCAGAGGATGAAAAAGACAAATTGGAAATGATTGCTGATGTCCAACTATTTACTTGACAGCAAATGTTTAAAAGGCACTTAATGATGCCCTAAGACTTAATCCCAGCCAAATTATTTACTTCAGGGTGCTTCTACAGAATTTTTCAGAATCTCTTTGTATTTTCACCATCCTCACTTTCTCTTACACTCCACATTAAATTCTACAGAAAGTTCTTTGACGCAGTACACCAACCAAATCCAGAAACTGACACATTTTTTGCATGCTCATTCAACCATTCACACCTGTCACCTGGGTGACTGCACTTGTCTTCTCACCAAACTCCCTGCTTGAAACCCAGCAGCCTAACAAACCCTGGTTAATGCGGAGCTTAGAAAATAGTAACACTCTCCCTCCCACCTTCTACATTTTTAAAATTTTTTTAACTGGGCTAATCATCAAATTAAGAGAGAAAGATTAGAAGAAGGAAATCTAGATTTTAATGTATGATCACAGAGAATTCATATATGCATAAAAATTACTATGTCTGTGAGGCACCATTGGGTATATGAAACATTTTGGAAAAAAGTTAAAACATGATAATATGTTCTTATACTTCAAAACTTAGAATAAGTGTGTTTTCTTTTAAGGATTTTGTTTATTTCTTTTTAGAGAGAGGGAAGGAGGGAGAGAAACATCAATGTGTGGTTGACTGTCATGTGGCCCCCACTGGGGACCTGGACTACAACCCAGGCATGTACCCTGACTAGGAATTGAACTGGCAGCCCTCTGGTTTGCAGCACATGGTCAATCCGCTGAACTACACCAGCCAGGAAAGAATGAGTGTTTTAAAGGTAGTGCAAAAGACCAGATCCTGCATGACAAGAATTTTTTCTGGGCTACTCAAACTCAGCAAGACACTGGGGTACCTAGCCAACAGATGCCTTTCAAAAGCCCTTTTATTTCCTATAGGTAATCAAATTAGCCTAAAGTGATATGCTAATTTTTCTCCTGAAGAACATTTTCTCTCTGAATTTCTTGGCAGGAATGTGGGGAGATTCATCAGTTTTTTCTGAGTGTTGTTTCCTACTAAACAGCTTAAAATCAATATCCTAAAACCAAAATTTCAGGGTGACAAAATGTTGGTTTCCTTCAATAAACACAGATTGCTGACATCTCTCTTTTTCCTTTCAACCTTCCAGTGTCTCCCCAGTTCATTCAGAGCAAAGCCAAGGTTCTGGCTGATGGCTTCATTATTTCTGACTTCATGTACTCTCATCTTCTGATCTCTCTGCTCCAGTAAGTTCACATCCTCTGTGCTGAGCTAACACATTTGAACAGGAGAAAGAAAATCACCCCAAGTATGCCTTACTTTATTTTAACATACTGTCATACATTATTGTTGTCTCTGTTGTTTGGATTATTGTGTGACTCCCCCTCTGGCATGTCAGGTCTCTGAGGACCCATACTTTTTCTGTTTTACTTACAGTGAGTAGAAGAATGTCAGGGAGATGGGGAGCAGAAGTTCAAGGTATTTTTAGTAAGTTAGTAAAAAATATGAATATAATAAAGGTTAAAGTGTAAAATGTGGAACATTATGACCTCACATAACTGCAATTCTGACCTAGATGAAGTCTATTTAAAGTATTTAAAGAGAAGCCTCTAATAGACAATGAGCCCAGGCACACCTGGACCTCATGAGGGCACAGGAATAAGAATTCCAGGTAGAGGAGAGAGAGTGTGCAAAGCCAGGAGGTAGACACATTGAGTGAGGAAAGTTAATTTTACTGACTCATTTTGGTGATGAAGTGAGCTAATATGCCTGAGGTACCCAATACACAGTCAGTACTAAACAGTAGCCAGTGTTGTTATTATGGCATTCTTCTAAGTACACATTGTATGTCTGCCCACCTGGAATGAGGAGTAATAGGAAAACAATAGGCTCCCCTGGTGACCATACAAGCAATTCATGACATTACAGCTGATTGGTTATAGCTGGACCAATGAGAGTGAGAGACAATGAACCATATGGATGCAAAGTATACACTATGATGCATGTTGACATGTGCACACTCCATGCAAATTCATTTGACCCTAAAGTTTATCACATGCCTTTGTAGTCTCTTCCTCTGCTTCCCACCCAACCCTCAGAGTTTGTAGGCAGTTACCCCTTTTCTTTCTTTTTCAATAGATAAGTTTGCATTTTCTGAAGTTTTATATAAATAAAATCATGCAGTATGTTCTCATTTTAATGTGGTTTCCTTAATTCAGCATAATTATTTTAAGAGGTAAAATATACACAATAAATTTAATCATTTAAAATGGAACAATTTAGTGACATTTACTGTAGTCACAATATTGTGTAGCCAACATGTCTACCCAGTATGGCTTTTAGTCAACATAAAACACTGTACTCATTGAGAAATTGCTCCTCATTACCCCATACCCTAACTCGTGGAATCTACCACTGTTAATTCTGTCTTTGTCCCCTCTTCCTTTTCTTTCCAATGCACCCTGTGTCAGGACTCTGCCAGCTTGCAGATCTGGTGCTCCCACTCATCCCAATGTCAGGAAACTAATCTGAGTCTTTAAAACATCATCCTTTCTCTAACTCTGTGTCTTACCATCATGCTCATCCTAACTGGGAGAACAGCACCCCCATTTCACCACAGGAGCTCCAGTTGCTCCTTTCTCTACAGGTAGGTCAGACCCTCACTCATATTATTCAGCTCCATTCTGAGCCTCCAAAATAAACCCTCCTGCATGGCACTTTTAGGGCCCTGGGAAACCAGAGAATGCCTAAGACCCTCTCACACCCCAGGCATCACAATTTCTCATCTGACTCTGGGAAGACCCCATTCCTCCATGGCTTCACTTATTTTTCACCTCTGCTCACACACAGTCCACCCCTGACCAGGTCCCCAAGGATCTCAGCCAAATACACCAGAGGCCACAAGCAGCAGAACAAGAAATGAAACCAGAACACAGGTGTATTTCCCATTTCCCGGGTTCTGGATACAGGCTCTTTAGGGACAGGCATGTGGAATTTGTAAAAAGAACAAAGAAAACAAGGAATGAGGACAGTGATCTCTGCTCTGAACTGAAGGTCAAATTGGGCTTCAAAAGGTTCATTCAGTGAAGGCCTGGTGTGGCTGACATAACAGAGACCTGCATGTTTACTAGAGTTTTTGAGTTTTATGATAAGATATCTTTTATAATGTCTGTGATCTTGTTACTTGATGATGCAGTGACAGTCTATGTGGAATGAGTATGCTGTTGATACAAAGGACACTGTGGAAATGTGCCCTTTCATGTTGCATGGGTTTGAGAATTCTGAGCAAAGGCTGCTTTGAGGCAATCTGGGTCTCCAGAAGAATCCGAGAAGTATGGTCATCTTCTGCTGTGAACACCAAGTCATAAGAGAGGCAAGACTATTGCAAATTAAAAAAAAATAGTGAGATAAGGAAAAATTGGGGAAACTCAAAAATGTCTTAAAGATTGACACTTTGAGTAACATGACATGATTAGCTAGTTACAGGGAGGTTATGTTGAATAAAACATTCATCAGATAATCTTAAAAATAAAAGTAAGCCTATATTAAAGACCATGTGTCAGGGCAATGAGACAAAACTCTACACCCCTGATTCAAAGTCTGGAGATATTTTAAGAACAGAAGGTTCCACAGGCTTCTGTGTTTGCTAATTGACTTTACACAAAGGAAAAGCAAAACTTTTCATAAACTCCTGAGAGCAGGCCCTCTTATGTTTTGACTGTAAAGGTCCCCAACAAAAGTAGGCTTCTGTTCTTCCTGATACTTAGGACACAGGAGCACCAGATAGATTAAAATTCAAAGTAATAGGTCCAGGTATTTGAAACACATGTTCTTTGTTTCTTAACACTGACAACAAGCTTTCAAAAGGGCTTGTGTATGTTTCAAAAGACCAGATGAAGGATGATCAATCACCAAAATGCAATTACATTCTTAATGGGATGGTCTAAACTGTGGTACATTTACCCAATGGAATACTATGCAGCAGAAAGAAGGAGTTCCTACCCTTTGAGACAGCATGGATGAAACTGAAAAACATTATGCTAAGTAAAACAAAACAGGTGGTGAAAAACAAATACCATATGGTCTCACATATAAGTGGAACCTAATCAACACAACAAACAAGCAAGCAAAAACAAGCAGAGACATTGAAATAAAGAGAAATCTGACAGAGAAGAGGGAGAGAGGGATAATAGAGGATAATGGGGGGGGTCACTTCAAGGAACATGTATGAAGGACACATGGACAAAGCCAAAAGGGTTGGATTTGAGGGTGGAAGGTGGAGATATGTGAGGCATTAGGAGTATGGTGGGAGAAAATGCAGACAGATGTACTTGAACAACAATGAAAAAAGAACAGTAAAGAAAAATAAAGTAAATATTCCTCAAAAACATTATTTTAATAGCTATTTAACATTTCATCCTAGTTTTGCTATTATATTACTAGATTTAGTAGTATCTAGAAAGGGTAAATTAATATCACAAAACAGAACTTATAATTGATATTATAAGAATTCTAACCATAATTACAAATTAACTACTGTTGGTTAAAAAAAAAAAAAGGAGTTTGGCAATCTTCCCTCTTCTTGAATATTTTGGAATAGTCAGAGAAAGAGAGGGGTATCTCTTTTTTAAAAGATTTGTAAAATTCTGTGAAAACATTGACCCAGGGATTGTGTGTGCTGGGAGTTTTTTGATTACTGCTTCAATTTCACCAGCTCTTATCAGTCTGTTCAAGCTTTCTGCTTCTTCTTGATTCAGTTGTGGAAGATTATATTTTTGTAGGAATCTTTCCACTTCACTCAAGTAGTCTAGCTTTCTTAATCTCCTTTTACAGTTCCTGCATCTAATATCTCAAAAGCCCTGCCCTGTCCTTACCTCAGGGAGTTTTAAGTGAGCTGTGAAAGTAGTATCAACTCCCTCAGAGTGGTGAGCACCAACATATGTATCATAGTAGAAAAGAAAACACAGCCACTGCTTCTTCCAAAATCCACACTCTAGCAACAAAAATCATAGTTTTCAGGATTACTATTGTTAAACTGTCCATACTTATAAAACAACGGATTCAATATAACACATTGTAGTCCTAATGGCATTTTCTAAAGTAATACAAAATATTTTTCTTAATTAACATGATATTTCAAGAGACCCTGTGGAGCCAAAACAATCTTTCTTTAAAGTACATTTTATTGATTATGCTATTACAGTTGTCCTATTTTTTTTCCTTTCCTTTGTTGCCCTCCACTCTGCACTCCCTTCCCACCAGCCTCCCACCCCCCTTAATCAATGTCTATGGGTCATATATGTAAGTTCTTTGGCTTCTCCATTTCCTATAATATTCTTAACCTCCCCTGTTTATTTTCTACTTACCATTTATGCTTCTTTTTTAAAGTATATTTTATTGATTTTGCTATTCCAGTTGCCCCATTCCCCCTCTTCACTTCCATCCACCCTGTGCACCCTCTCCCACCCACATTCCCCCCTTTAGTTGATGTCCATGTGTCATACTTTTAAGTTCTTTAGCTTCTACATTTCCCATATTATTCTTGCCCTCTCCCTGTCTATTTTCTACCTACCATCTATGTTACTTATTTTCTCCATTTTTTCTCCCTCTCTCCTCCTCCCACTCCCTGTTGGTAACCCTCCATGTGATCTCCATTTCTGTGGTTCTGTGCCTGTTCTTCTTGTTTGCTTAGTTTGTATTTGTTTTAGGTGTGGTTTCTAATAATTGTGAGTTTGCTGTCATTTTTCTCCAAATGCTTTTTATCTTAAATGCTTTGTTTCTTAAATAACTCCCTTTAACATTTCATATAATAAAGGCTTAGTGATAATGAACTCCTTTAACTTGACCTTATCTGGGTAGCACTTTATCTGCTCTTTCATTCTAAATGATAGCTTTGCTGGATAGAGAAATCTTGGATGTAGGTCCTTGCCTTTCATGACTTCAAATACTTATTTCCAGCCCCTTCTGGCCTTCAAAGTTTCTTTTGAGAAATCACCTGATAGTCTTATGAGAACATCTTTGTAGGTAACTGTTTCCTTTTCTCTTGCTGCTTTTAAGATTCTTTCCTTATCTTTAATCTTGGCTAATGTGATTATGATGTGCCTTGGTGTGTGCTTCCTTGAGTCCACCTTCTTTAGGATTCTCTGAGCTTCCTGGACTTCCTAGAAGTCTATTTCCTTTGCTGGATTAGAGAAGTTCTCCTTCATTATGTTTTCAAATAAGTTTTCAATTTCTTGGTATTCCTCTTCTTTTTCTGGCACCCCTGTGATTGGGATGTTGGAACTTTTAAAGTTGTCCCCTAGGTCCCTAAACCTCTCCTCATTTTTTAAATTGTTTCATTTGTTTCTGATTGAATGTTCATTTCATTCTTCTGCTCCAAATCATTGATTTGAGTCCTGGTTTCCTTCCCTTCAAGGTTGATTTCCTGTATATTTTTCCTTATTTCACTTTTTATAGATTTTATTTTTTCCTCTATCTTGCAACCATACTCAACCATTTTGGTGAGCATTCTGATTACCAGTGTTTTGAACTCTGCATCTGGATTGGTTAGATATCTCTTCATTGCTTAGATCTTTTTCTGGAGCTTTGGTCTGTTCCTTCATTTGGGCCACATTTCTTTGCCTTGGTGTACCTGTTATGATGTAAGGGACAAAACTTCAGGCATTTGCCAGGGTGGGGCAACCCATGCAGACCTGTTGTGCTGCAGTCTTGATGAATGTGTCTTTTTTAACTCCTTGGTTGTCAGACTTCCACACAGTTCCATTTCATGGCAGTTCCAGTTGTTTTATTTTTTTTTAAACTTGTTGTTGTTCTTTTGATTGTACAAGGAGCAAAGTGTATTAACCTATGCCTCCCTCTTGGACAAAAAAAAAAAGGTAATTCATTTCTCTGTCATTGCTAAGTTGCTGGAGTCCAGCTCCAGCACATCCTGGGATTCCCAATGGATGGACGACATGGATGAAGGAATGACACAAGAGGTGCAGTTGCAAGCTCAATGGCCAGGAAACTCTGGTTGGGCTCTTGAGTTGTTGTTTTTTTTTTTTTTTTTTTTTTTTTAATTTTTATACATGTGAAGCAATTCACATGTACAGTTATACATGTGAATTGCTTTCACATGTGGCATATGTGAAAGCAATAAAAATGAGGTTTTTAAGGCATATTTGCTTTATCCTCATTCTGCAGAAAATAGTAAGCAGCTGTCTATTGCATATTATTGTGCAAGCTTTTAGCTCCTAATCTTTGCAATTAATCAGTAACACATTTTACCAAATTATATAACACCTTAATTTCTTAAAGCTTAACTTAATTTTAATCTATATATTCTAAAGTTGCAAGCTGGGCACGTAGATGGGCACAAGATTGTTTTAGCTCACTGGCAAAGGCCATGCAGAAGGCTTTCGTGGTCAATGTAGTTAGTACCTGTCTCTCGCTTCTCACTTCAGCACCAGAACCCTGTCATCTTGTGCAAGTAATAATCTTTGTTTTGCTCAGTCCATTCGGCTGCCTGCCATCTACCTTGGTGTTGATGTATTTTTATTATTTGTTTTTATCTTTGATGTCTGACTTTTTAGGCAATAAACACTATGGGGGTCCTGATCGCTTAAGCATTTCATAGAAAAGGAGTGTATAATAATCTTCCCAATATCTATTTATATTTACTCATCATGTCCCTTTATAATAGATTCTGGTATAGGGTAAAGGGGGATAAGTGGGCCTAGGAGTTAGAGGGGGAATAGACCATGGATACTGGTACTATGCTGACCAAATGTGTTTTTTAAATCTATGTCTAGCTCCTGGAGCCCTAGTTTTAAGGAATTGTGTAATAAGGGTGGGTGTAGGGGCTTTTGTAGGGAGTAATCCTAGGAATCTTTTCCATTCCCATTCTTTGAACTCTCTAACCCACTTAGGAGGGGAGTCGCTCTTCAATGAACTGTCATTTTCTTGCTTACTTCCAAAGAACTGTATTTCTTCTGTGGAATTGCCATTTGTCCCAGTCCCATGGTAAATCACGTAGACCCTAAGCACAGGTAGTGGTATAATGATTAAGCAGAGGAGTGCCAAGTACTTTCCCCCGCCATGTCTGTGATGCGGATGTGCGACTCCTTCTGTGACTTTGTCAGACAGCAGGGTTGGGTTGGTTCTCAGCACTAAGTATCATCCCATTATGTAAATGTACTATAGGTGCTTTCTCTATTCACATATTGATGTATACTTGGGATGCTTCCTTATCTTGGCAATTGAAAATAACATGCAATAAAAATAGGGATGTTTATGTTCTTTTGAATTAGTGTTTTGGGTTCCTTCATATATATTCCCAGATGTGGGATCCTGGGCCAAAAGACAGATCCTGACTTAATTTTTGTGGTATACCCACAATGCTTTTCACTGTGGCTGTACTAGTCTGCATTCCCAGCAACAATGCAGAAAAGTTCCCCTTTGCCTGCAACACTTGTTGATTTATTGATGACAGCCATTCTCCGAGGTGTGGGATGGCATGTCATTGGGTTTTAATGTGCATTTATCTGATGATTAGTGATATTGAGTATCTTTTCATATGTCTATTGGCCATCTGTATGTCCCTCTTTGGAGAAGGGTCTATTCACATCCTTTACCCATTTTTTAATTCACTTCTTTATTTTATTCTTGGTGTTGACTTTTGTATGTACTTTATAAATTTTAAATATTAACCCTTTATCACGTGTATTGGGAAATGTGTTCTCCCATTTGTTACTGATCTTTTTATTTTGGCAATTTTTGTTGCTGTGCAAAAACATTTTCCTTTGATGTAGTCCCATTTGTTTATTTTGTTTGTTTGTTTGTTTATTTTGTTTCCCTAGCCTAGGGAGATATATCCAAAAATATATTTCTATAAGCAGGATCCAAGATTTTGCTCCCTATGTTTTCTTCCAGCATTTTTATGTTTGCATGCCTTACATTTAAGTCCTTGATCTGTCTGGAATTTATTGTTGTGTGTGGTGTAAGAAGGTGGTCTACTTGCATTTTTCTTCATGGATCTGCCAATGTCCCAACATTGTTTATTGAATGAATTATCTTTAGCCCACTGTATGTGTTTGCTTCCTCTGCTTCCTTCCTTTGCTTCCTTAATATGAATATTAATTGACTAAAATGGTGTGGCTTTATTTCTGGTCTCTCAACTCTGTTCCATTTGTTTCTGAGTTGGTTTTGATACCTCTGCCAGGCTGTTTTCAGTACTATGGTCTTGTAGTATAGTGTGACATTAAGTAGTGTGATTCCTCCAACTCTGTTTCACTTTCTTAGAATTGCTGTTGCCAAGTGGGGCCTTTGGTGGTTCCAAATAAATTTTTGAAATATTCATTCTAGTTCTTTAAAAAATACCATTGGTGTCCTCATAGGAGGAACATTGAATCTATAGATTGCTTTGAGTAGTACGGACATTGTTTTTAAGCTTTAAAATTGAGTTTTATTATAGATCACAATGTACTTATTGATGTAGACTATTCCATAAGAAATAAGAATCCATATTTTTATAGTAGCAAAGTGTACAGTGACTTTTCAAATTCAACTACATGTATCAATTTCTCTGCTAAGAATATACTAAAAATAACATGGAAATGCTTTCTTCTTAATATGTACTTTGCCAGATTAAAAAAAAAGTACTGAAATAACACATTAGTTGTACACTTTGGAGGCTTTCTGCATTTATGAATTGAATGGCCAATTTCAGTAGTTTGGCATGAACAAGACATCCTTCTATACCAACTAGTTAGCATTGACTCCTCCTTATAATTAAAGGGTACTTTTTTCTGTATATGTATACCTTTTATTGCTATTCAAGCATGGTTGTCTCCAATTACACCATTTCATCAATGTTAACTCTTCCTATTCATTAACACGATAAGTGTTTCCACTAATTCTTTCTTCTTTAATATCTTTTTTCAGTATCTTACAATGTTCCATGCATATGTCTTTTACATTATTGGTTAAATTTATTCCTAGGTATTTTTTTTTCTTTTTGAAACAATTGTGAATGGGATCGTTTTCATAATTTCCCTTTCCTTTAGTTTGTTATTGTCATATTAAAATTCAACTGATTTTTGGATATTAATTTTGTATCTTGCTAATATGTTGAATTCATTTATCAGTTCTAGTAGTTTCTAAGTGGAATCTTTGGCATTCTCAGTGTACAGTATCATGCCATCTGCAAATAGAGACAGTCTTAACTCTTCCTTTCCAATGTGGACACCTTTTATTTCTTCTTGTCGGACTGGCTAGCACTTCCAGGACTATGTTGAATAAGAGGTGAAAGCAGACATCCCTATCTTATTCCCATTCTTAAGGGGAACAGTTGTAATTTTGACCCATTGAGGATGATGCTGGTAGTGGGTTTCTCCTATATGGCCTTTATTATGTGGGGGTATGTTCCCTCTATTTTGACCTTGCTTAGAGTTTGATCATACATCCATGATGGATTTTATCAAAAGTTTTTCTGCTTCTACTGATAAGATCATGTGGTTTTTACCTTCATTTTGTTCAGGTGGAGAATTCCATTTATTGATTTGTATATGTTGTACCACCCTGGAATTCCTGGAATAAATCCAATGGGATCATAGTGTATGATCTTTTTCATGGATTACTGTATTTGGTTTGCTAATATTTTGTTGAGCATTTATCATCTACATTTATTAGATATTGTCCTATAATTTTCTTTGTTTTTAAAGATTTTATTTATTTATTTTTAGAGAGGGAAGGGAGGGAGAAAGAGAGAGAGAAACATTAATTTGCGGTTGCTGGGGGCCGTGGCCTCCAACCCAGGGATGTGCCCTGACTGGGAATCGAACCTGCGATGCTTTGGTTCACAGCCCGAGCTCAATCCACTGAGATATACCAGCAAGGGCTGCATTCTTAATTCCTGACTGATCCCTTTTTATGATATCTATGTCTTGTTTTCATATTGATGAGTATCCATATAATCATTACTCTAAACTCTTTTTTTGATAAACTACTTGCCTAGATTTTATCTTGAGAATTCTCCTGTTCTTTCATTTGGGCTCTGTTTCTTTGTCTTCCCATTTTGGCTGCTTCCATATGTTTTCTGCCTTAGATTTTGAACTAATCAGTCCTTAAAGGGATTGGTTTGTTAATCCATTCAGGCTGTAATTGCAGTCAGGTTTAAGCAACAAAGGATGGGGCAGAGTAATTCCTGTGGGTAAGGCTACTGCTTCCCCTTTGGCTGGTCCCACGTGGACAAAACTGTTTTGCCTGAGAAAGATGGCTTCTTCTGTATGGAGAATGACACAGCATAGGGACTCTGGTAGCCATTCCTTCAGTTCTTCCCAGTGGCACCAACCCCAGACTCTCCTCAAGGATGCTAGTCCACTCTGCCAGAGCCCAGGGTAAGTGCAGGGAAATTAACTTGTGCTTGATGGCTCCTTAAGAGGCTCCCTGCATCTCCAGGTATCTATCCCTAGCAGACAGAAACTGCCGGTTTTCACAGATGAATGGTCTAGGTTTCTTTCCACCACTGGTGCTTTAGGCTGGGATTCAAGCTTGGGGGTTAGACTCCACACTTCTCAGGGGGAACTCCCTGGCCACAGAAATAGCCCTGCAGAACTTCATTGCCACCCCTGGAAGCCCACACAGCCCTCTTGCATCTTCTCTGCACTCCCTACCAGTTACTTTGTTGGGAAATGATTTCTTCTGTTTCTCTATGGTTGTAAGGTTTCTCAACAGCTAGTGTCCAGTTGGTGTTGAGCCGTGTTTTGGAAATCCTATCTTGTGGTCCATAACTGCCTCTGTTGGCAATTTTTTTTGCATAAAGCAAAAGCCTCAATAAATAATTTTTAAAAATATTTCATGACGGTAATATTCACATAATGTAAATTTACTATTTTAACCATTTTAAGGAACAGTTCAATAGTATTAAATACATTCACATTATTATGCAGCCATCATTATACTTCATCATTTTCCATTCTCATCAGCAGTGGGTAGGAATGCAGACCTTAACTTAGTATTACCTACTCTTGTTATATTATGGTTCCTTTAATGGCTAATTTAGCGGGTGTTAGATGGAACCCTATATTTTGTAATTTTTTCTCCTTGAAGTATAATTGACTTACAATATTCTATTAGTTTCTGGTGGATAATAGAGTGATTCATATTTATATAAATAACAAAGTAATTACCTTGACAGACCTAGTTAGCCTCTGTCACTCTACAAAGTTATCACAATATTATTGACCAAATTCTCTATGCTGTTTGGTACATTCCACAGACATATTTATTTTATAAGTGGAAGTTTGACCCTTTTAATCCCTTTCACCTATTTTTACCATCATTCTATTCACAGATTTCTGGAATCTAATAACTGTTTTTTGGTATCTATAAGTCTGTTTTTATTCTGCTTTATTCATGTGCCTAGCTTTTGTATTCTACATATGTTAACATTATACAGTATTTGGCCATGTACACAGGTGTGCTGATGGGTAGAAATGACTGGGAGAGCAAGGGTGGAATCACCAACAACACCAAAATTTTAGACCTGACCAAAAGAAAGACGGAGTTGACCTTTGCTAAAAAAAAAAAAACCAGAGTCTGAGAAGATCAGGTTGAGACTTTGGTAAAATAAAGATCTTGGTTGTACACGTGTTACATTAGAGGTACCCTAATGTGAGTAAAATAGATACTCCAAAATCGCTTAACTCATTTGCTATCAAACTCATTGGAAAACAGAAAGAAACCTGAGATGCTGAGAACAATGATTCCCAAAACGTCTAAACACAAATTCAACTTGAGAGTTCTGTAAGATGGAAGTGATTTTATGAAATGCGTGATGTGCTTCTCCCAGCACTCAGGGTCTTGGAGGTGGTTGGTACTAGGCTGTTGCTACAGAGTCTTCAGAGGAGCTTTGGCCAGAGACAAGTGCAGTGTGTCCATTTCCCAGGAAATAGCAGTTAAGTTTTAGTGAAGTACATTTTTGGCCCTATTTGGAAAATTGCTCTGGAAGCTCCAACTTCAAACTGCCTCCAAATATATGAGTAAAATATTAAGTTAAATAAATATTAGTGTTCTTTCTTTCTTGTTGTTCAATTACAGTTGTCCCACTTTTTCCCATTACCCTCCCCTTGCCAGACTCTTCCTGACCACCCACCTTCAGTCTCCCCCCCCCATTGTCTTTGTCCTTGGGTCCTCTATACCTGTTCTTTGATGACCCTTCCCCTTCTCTCACCTATTACCCTCCTCTCCCTCCCCTCTTGTTACTCACAGTTTTTTCTTTATTTACATATCTCTGGTTCTATTTTTCTTACTTAAATTTTTATTAGGTTCCAATTATACGTGAAATCATATGCTATTTGTCTTTCACTGCCTGCTTTATTTCACTTAGCATAATGCTCAACAGTACCATCCATGCTTTTGTGAAGGGTAGGAGTTCAATGTTTCTTTCTGCTGGGTAGTATTTCATTGTGTAAATAAGTAATACCATTCTAAAAAAAAGGTAGACTATTTAAGAATTGGTGATGATGCTGGTTCATAAACTGAGGATTATAATTTGTAAATTCTATTATTCTGATATTAACCAAAAAATACCCCACCAAAACATATCAGTGCCCTTCTAATGTCATTTGACCAAAAGGACAAAATGTGTAGTTTTCCAGATGAATCTTAATCACAGTGGTATACCCATAGGGAGGCATTTTTAATGTGATCACTTGCAACACCAATGAGATTTTGACTCCCACAGTGACTGGGATATGAAATTATTATTTTGTTGGGTATCCACTCTGTGAGCAAAGCCAGTTCCCAGCCCCATCCTGTTGGATGTTCTTTCTTATATTTGTGACAACACTAGACTTTCCCATGATAAGTCCTGTGTATCTGTGATGTTCAAAGTGATCACAGGAAGTTTGTGGCTTCCCTGTTTGGTCAACACTAAAGATGTTGTCCCAAACAAAAACAGCTCCCCCAGATGGAACCATAGTCATCTCTCAATAACATTCTTTGAGGTCCCTTAATACTTTTTTAAACTTTTAGACATTATGTAATTCAAGGTATTCTCTCCTGGAAGATGAGGAGGATTCAGCTGCTATTTACTTTTATCACCAAGACACACACACTTGCACATCACACATACATTCTTCCCACACTGTGTCTTTAATATTTTTCTAAAGACAAATATTTAGTGCAGACAGTTTTCTGTCTGTTTAATGGTATTTATATTTCAACAAAGTAACTGTTTTTTTTTCAAATTTAAATCTCTGAACAATATCAGTGGAGAACCATCCTTCTGTGAGCTACAGGTGTGGGAGAAGTGTAGTCCAGCTCATGAGACACCTGTAATGACAAAAACAAAGTGGAAAAGCAGAAAACCCCTCCACATCCTCTCACAGTCCCTCCAGGTTTCCTTGTGTTCATATCGCCCTCTGAAGGTCACTTTGCAAATTGCATTCACTGCTGGGATCAAACCATCTTTTTTCAAACTAGAGTCACTCCTTGAAGCAGAACCAGAGAAAAGAAGTACCAAATGAAAAGGCAGGGCCCTGTGTTCAATATCTTTAAGAATTCTATGATGGGAGAGGTTAAACCTACTACAAGCTACTGTAAGTGAATTCACTGACTGCAAGACATGAAGCTGGACTTTTGCAGCACTAGAAATGGATGAGTTTAATCACCAAGTCAATTCTATCCCAAAACTGTCACAAAAAACATACAGACCTACAATTAATATCATCCTTAATGGTGAAAACTATATGTCTTCCTACTAAATATGTCCAAAACCTGTTTCATAAATCCCTTAGACATTTTCTCTAAAGATAAAAATGTATTCTTGCTAATGTTGATGCTGTAGAGACAATGACATCAGGGATGACAGTGACACAAGTGACACAATCAGCTCTAGTGATAAGAAGTTTAAGAAAAGATTGAGCTGTAGGGATATTCACATCCATGACCATTCAACGATCTGCTACATCTATGAGGCTTTCATGGTTCCAATAGTCTAGAACATGCTGTACTCACCCTCCCAAGTAACCAACAGGTGGCTGTGCTTGACCACTCCAGCACTGTGACCTTTCCCATAGCTGTTCTGTGTAGAATTACAGGCAGTGCACTCTGACTGGAAGAAAAATGATCCACTCCTTTAAGTTTATCCTGGCCTTCAATCCCACCGCTCATATACACAATCCATCAGCCACCACCTTGTTTGTCCCCAGGTTCCTAGTCAGACTTTGTCCTTGACACACAAACTTCCTGGGGCATGGTTAGCTTGTTGACTCAGCTTAGTGATGTCTTTAGGTACAAGGCTGAAATTCAGGTTTTCACAGCCTCCCATGCCATGCAATAACTACCATCCACAGAGCTTGCTGTGAAACCCACCTGCACATATCTCTACTGGGCCAGAAGTAGAAACTGAACACTTCTGCCTTCCAATTTGGTTTTCACCCTGAAGGCTGCCCTGTGATCCCCACCTTCTTTACTCAACATCCCAACCCTTTTGTAGTCTGACTACCTCGCACTCCAACCACATTCCAGAACCAAATCCTCAAACTTCCTTTGCATGTACACAAAGTGTCCCCTTCCTACTACATTTTATTGTCCTTCACAGTCCTAGCACTCCACAGAATGCTCACTTTCATCTTCCACTTGTCCAGTGTCTCCTTCCAACCTATACATCTCATGCATCATTTTTCCCTTTGTCAGGGAACTAATCTCAGTCTCCAAGACATCATCCTTTCTCCCAAAATTGTGGCTCAACCTTCATGCCCATCCAAACTTGGGGAAATAGTGCCCCTACTTCAAGCCACCATCTCCATACGTCAGACCCTCACTCACTTTTTTAGCCTCATCCTAAGGCTCCCTGAAGTTCTTCTTTGTGGCTCCCTGAAGTTGTCTTGATACTGCCTCACAATCTCAACATGCCAGGGATTGCAATTCTCATCTTGACTATATGCAGAACCCATCCTCCAGGAGCCCCCCTCTATGAATACCTCTGCTTACCAGCAATCCACCGTTGGTTGGATCTTCAATGATTTTGGCCAAGTAACCCAAATGCCACAAGAATCAGGAAAAAAACAAAGCCAGAAAAGAAATTGATTCCTTATTAACAAGTTCTCCTTGTGAGATTCTAAGGCCAGGCATGTGGGGTGTATGAAAACAACAAAGAATCAAAACGATGATCTCTGGCCTGAGTTCCCCATCATAGAGGGTCAAAAACAGGGTCTTTTCATTGTAGGCCTGCCATGGTTGCCATGACAGGGATTGGCTTATTTACTAGAGTTGTTTAGTTCCATGACAGAATATCTCACATTTTTGAACATTTGTTGATTAAATTCAATTCTTCTAAAAATTGTCTAACTTACTAACAAATTTATTTTAGAACATCAAACATTTTATTTGAGGTTTATTAACATAGAGGAGGGAGGTCAGTCATACTTCCTATGCAGCCTGAGAGGCACACTTCCATAACAACAATAACAACAACAACAAAAATAGTAGATAAACACAAAGATAAGCACTATATGAAGGTTTCTAAATGCCTTAGTAAGATACATGTGCTCCAAAAGGGGAAAATAAATGCCTCCTCATGTCAGTTATCTAAGATAATGTTATCAGTGATGAAAGTGACACCAGGGATAAAGTCAGCTCTACTGATAGCAGTTCAGCAAAGTTTAAGCTATGGTGACATCCACTCACTGACAATTCAGGGATCTGCCACCTCTATGAGCCTATTATGGCCACAGTAATCTGGGTCATGCTGGTCATATCATCCAGACTGAAGAAGCTGCTCTACTTGTACTTTAATGTCATCAATAATACAATAATAAAAAGTGATTTATCAAGCCTCTGGTGACACCTACTTAGACAATAACATGCAGATTTCTAGGATTTATAGCAAGGATGTGCCTTTTACAAAAATAAAACCAATAACCAGTCTTTTTTTTAGACTGGTTTTTATGCCTCAGGAAGGATAGAGTCTGAATAGGGGAGATAATGGACCCGGTAGCTAGAACTACTCATCATGGCCTGGGTCCTATGACACTAGCTAACATAATAACATCAGGTGGGTAGAGCAGCATGCATCACAAATAAAAATAATATATCCTGGATTAGACAAGGAAGGAAGCCCAGATCATTGGCATCAATTTCTACAGCACTATGACCTGTTATATAGATCTTACCAGAGGACTCAGAGAAAGGTCACTTTGATTAGTCAACAAAAAAATAAGTCTCCACAGACTCCAAATTCACCACAGCCATAAGTCTCCCCTCTTACATACAGTCTTTTAGCCAATCCCTTGCCTGTCCCCAGTTTTCTAGTCATCTTTCCTCACTGGTACACAAATTCCCTTAGACCTGTGTAACTTGTTGATTCAGCCAAAGCACACCTTGTGGTACAGGGATTAAACAGGACTTTTTACAGGACAACCAGACTCTGTGAAATCCATATCTCCAGACCACACTTTGAGAGTCAGATTCAAACATCTCTTCTTTGTTGGACTGGAGACTGGATGTCTCTGATCATTAATTGGTTTTACCCCCAAGATAGGCTTCATTTCAAACCTTCTTGTAGTCTGCCTCATCCTCACTCAAAATTTCTTCCTGACACAAATATCTACACTACCTCACCTCACATTATGCATTCATGGTGTTTCCAATCTTACAACTGTTCATCACTGTCAAGACTGCTACTCCACCCCCACTGGATTCTCATTGATTTTTCTCCCTCTCCTTTATCCTAAGTCTTTTGTTCCATGACTGCTGGTATCCTGTACACTCAGTGTTTCCCCTTGTTCCATTGTCAGAGCATTTGTATGAGCACTTAAAAACTGTCTCACCCCTGACACTATCCCAGTCTGTAAGATTGGCACCTCCACTTTCCTGCAACAGCTACAGTTGTTCCTCCGTCAACAGGTGCTCAACTCCTTATTCATATTTTTCAACCACAAAATGACCCCCCAAAAGATCTCTTTTTCATAACACCCCTACATCCCATTGAACCTTTACAGTGCCTAAAACCCCCAACCTGTTCAGGCTTTACAATTTCTAATCCTGACTCTGAAGACCCCATCCACCTATGACACTTATTTTATCCACCTCTTTTACATACAATCCACTTCTTGCTGAACCTCCAAGGATCTCAGTCAAATGCCCCATGGGTGATTAGAAGCAGGAAAGAAAACAGAAAAAAAGGAATGATTTATTTCCCATTTCCCAGGTTCTGGTTGTGAAATATCTAAGGACAGACATGTGGTTTTGAAACCAACAACGAAAACAAAAATCAATGAGGACACTGATGTCTGGCCTAAACTCCAGGTGAGAGAGAGCAATCAAAACAGGGTCACATACTTTGGGCATGAGGACAGGTAACAAGACAGGGGCATGCATGTTTATTAGATTTGTTGAGTTTCATGACAGAATAGTGTTTAAAATCCCTGTAATCTTGTTCCTTGAAGGTGCAGTGAACATGGATGTCAAATGAGAATGCTGTTGATGATTAGTCTGCTGTAGAGGTGCACCTTTGACTGCCTCTCCCATTTCTCAGATTCTGGGACCAAGTCTCCTTGGAGGAAATCTTAGGCCACAGAACAATGTGGGCACTCAGGATAACTCCTGATGCAGATGCCAAGACACAGGTGAAGGAAGAAAATGTAAATCATTCATTTGAAAGATTGTAGCCAGATGAAAAAATTAATTGAAGGTTGGAAACTTTGAGCAGTATTGACACAGTGAGTAAAATGACAGAATTAGCTAATTGCAGGTAGGTGTTGGACAAGTTTAACAGGAGTATAACTAATTTAAAAATGTAAGAAAAATATTATTCAAGCCCACTCAAGATGGCAGTGAGAATGAACTCAAAATTTCTGAAACAGAAGCCTGGAAGGAATTTAAGAAGATCATGAAGTATACACATCTGTGTTTCTTAAATGGCTCTACACAAAAGAAAATTAATTTTTTTTATGAAACCCTGAAATGAGGTCATTTTACATCTTGGTTGTAAAATTTCCCATACAAGTTAGGCTTTTATATTTTTTTCAGAGACTGGGAAATAAGAATCCCAGCAGAATGCATTTCAGAAGAATGAACCTAAACCTTCTAGACAGATAGAGTAGCAAGAAACTTTGGAGAATACCAGTGTGTATTCCAGAAGGGCAGGGCAAGAATCTGCAATTACAAATGCATGTCCATTTCCAAAGAAAATGCTCTAAAAAAGAAACTAAGAGTCCTGTAGTCAGAATGAACATGTCTAATGATTAGTGTATCTGAGAGAATATTCAACCCTCTAGGTCCTAACAAAACAGCTTTTCACACAGTGTGGAAGAACACAACTAAATCTCTTTCAGCCAAGACTCAGTTTGCATTTCCATCAATCCCTGCAATGTATGAAGAGCTGTAAACTCACAGCCTTTAATAAACAGGTTCAAAAACATTTGAGTGGCAAGATCTTATCTTCCAGAAAGCTGTTTCTTAGGTTCTTCATAGAAACATTAAATCTTTTTCTGTAGTGACTTTCCCTTTGATCAAATGTCATCTCCAAGAAAGAAAAGTATTTTTGATCCTACATCATGGCTGGGGACACTGGATTTTCCCTGATTTGTCACTTAACTACACAGGAACTGACATTCATCCTACAGTGTGCTCTGGCAAAACTTCTTTTTATGCAAACTTAGATGGGAGTTTTAACAGCCTGTTGAGGGTAGGAAGAAGTACCCACACACTTTACCTGCAGTCTCTCTAGCTTTGTGGAATTCCCTCTTCTCCTAAGAGATACCAAAACACCAATCAGGTCAATCTTACCTTTTTAGAAGGTGAGGTCATTTCTAATTATGTGTCCATTGTTATTAACTAGGACATTGGAGCCAAAGCCTTGGTTGTATTAAGAAAGTTTGCAATTATATCCTATTAACAAAGAGGACAGAGTCATGCTGAACTCATGCAAATAATTATGTTGCTATGAAAACAGTGTAGCTACCCATATGAGTGTTCTTTAGTTTGCTTCCATTGTTTAAAACAGTGCTCATGCGCCCTCCATACATCCACAAGTGGAAGTGTCTGAGCTCAGATTCCTGTGAGCTTATCATGTGCTCCTACCAGTCATCTCAAGACCACTGCTTGTTTTTGGAGGAACTCAGTGTCACTTCCATGGTGAAGATTGTCTTAGAGAAACCAGAGATGGAATCTGATGTGGAATGTGACTATAAGTTACAAATATGACAATGTCAGCTCACATTTTGGGGCTTTTACTGACTCAGTGAAAGTCTTCTAAGGACTTTACACCTCAACAAAAAATCTATTAATATTGCAAAAAAAAAACCCACGAAAAACGTATTCTGAGTTTAATAACACAGAGGAGGGAGTGGTATCACTCATATATTACATGTAATTTGAAGAAACTGATGTGAGAAAAGGTCACATTGGTAACTCTCAGCATTATTTATTTGGCTGGGTCTATGAGGAAGATTCTGTTGTGCCAGTGTAACAGAGCAACATGACCAGTGTTGTAATAATAAATTTTTTGCCTTGGCAGAGGCAGAGAGATGGGCATGACTCTAAGCCACGATGCAATGTAGTCAGAGGGACTTCCTAAGCCTTTGAGAGCAGCTTAGAGGCAGTTTGTGCATCATGGGGCTAGGCATGCTGGGATTAACTATGGCAGATGAGGAAGTATGGGAGTGTTAGTAGGTGTAGCCAATTGTGGAGGAGAATCCAGGCTAGGATTTAAACAAGCAGGATGTCTTCCATGTATGGTGGGGAGAATGAAGGACCTGACAGGACCATGCAAGGGAAGAAGGGGTGATAAAGACTCTCAACAGCTGGCCATGAGGAGATCCTACATGGGATTGGACTAAGAATTGGAGATATCTGAAACATAGCTGATGGTGTTGGAAACTGAGGGACACCTGCCCAGACAAGCATGGATTATGGAGAGGAACCAAGAGAAGTGAGCTGCAGACTTCAGTTTGTTGTTGTTGTTGTTTTTGTTGTTGTTGTTTTTCTTCTGGAAGGCAGTACTTCGGCTGGCATGCTCTGAGACTGGCCTGACTAGACAAAGGGGAGAGGGCATAACAGTGTGTTTGTGGGTCTATTTTTGTTTTCTGAAGGGAGTGAGATTTAATGGCAGAATTATGCCATTATTCTAAACCAGTATTTCTTTTAATTAAATACTTCTTTTCCTTTTTACCATACTATGGCAAGGAAAGCCACACTCCTGAATACAGTAATGGGAAGAACCTAGAGTAACAAAGACCCTGTGGGGAGTAATTTCTGTAACACCAGGACAGATTAATTCTCTCACTAAGCTTCAGACTCATTCCTTTGAATAATCATTGTGTGGAAATAACATTTGTGTAACAGGTCATGACCATGGGATCCTTGTATTCTGTGACTATAGTGTTGGTGACTAGGAGGATGGTTATTTTCATGGACTCTATAGAGAAACATATGATGTTACTTTTTCAGAGTGGGCTTGGGACCTGGGGCCATGCTGCTTCCTCAGAGATCTCAGCCACCCATAGTATATAGTAGGCTCTGTAAAGTTCATGAGGGCTTGGTTCTGACATGGCAGAATGACCATGGTCATTATTGTGATGACAATGTATAAAAAGTGGACAGCACCTTCTCTCTGATTTGAAATGACCCCAGGGTGACTCCTGACTTGTTCCTGTGAACATCTCCTTAGTACCAGCACAGGAACCACTTCCAGCTCAGGTGTCATCCACACTATCAGATGACATGTTTTTCTGATAACCTCTTATTGATTCTGTCCCAGAAGTTTCTTAGACTTCAAAAATGTGCAAGTCAGAATCCTCATGTAAACTTCCATAAATGTCAAAGAGGGCAAGATTGCCACCTGTATGTCTCTGGGGTCAATGAAACTTCACTGTAATTGAAGAGACATTTACCTCTCATTAAATAATTTATGAGGAAAGAAAGATAAATCAACCCAATATTCATAATGTTGGATTTTGAGAAGTTTCATCTAAATAATTTCTCAACTCTATGAGACTTTATTTTCTTGGCCAAGGAAATGAATGTCACCCTCAAGTAAAATCCCTAGAGACAAGTTGTTATGATTTTGATAAAAGACAAGGACTGTAGAAATGGAAGGAAACAACTCTATATGTTAAATGCCATGCTTGAAAGCATACAGGTAGCACAATACTATAAAGAGAAACACCAAAATGTTTCCAGATCATGAACCACATCGAGGGTGGAAGAGGAGATATGCATTGGCTGGGTGGAGTGGTGATAGGAAAAAAGAGACAACTGTTTTTGAACAATAATAAAAACAAGATGAAAGATAATGTTTAAACACAAACATGTCAGTAATTTAAATAATTTTAAACAAATTGAACCTCTTATTAAAAGAAAAATATGAAAACAAAACTTTTGTTAAAATCTTCACAGAAGAACCTCATACATCATGGTTGTACAGGTCTTCACCCAAGTTACACTTGTACGTCCCACAGAAATCGAGACACAGGGACACTGGGATGACTACATTTTATGAGATTGACAAAGACCCTTTTGATAGATACTCTCTGAATCATAACACTAGCAAGATAATTTTAAGGAGACTCGTGTGTATTCCAAGTGGCAAAAAAGTCTGTAATTACAAATTGCAATTACATTTCTAAAAAGAACCCTAAAATGTGGAGGTCAGAGGCCTGCAATCAGAAGGACCCTGTCTGAAGGTTAACAACTCTGAGAGAATTTTAAGGCCTCTGGGTAATAACCAAACTTCTTTCTGTACAGTGGATGGAAACACAACTATATCTCTTGCAGCCAAGACATAATTTACATCTGCACCAGTTCCTGCAATTTATCAAGAGGTCAAAATAACTGACACTCCCTGAACAGAGCCAGAACCTGATCTCCCAGAAGGCTGTGCTTCTGGAGATTTCCATTCAGACATTACATTTATCTCTACAATAACTTTCCCATTCACCAAAATTAATCATTACAGGAGAAGTGTGATCCTGACCCTGCAACATGGCTGGTGTCACCAGATTCAGCCTGATTAGTTAGTTACCTAAGTGCAGAGGAACTGACATTCACCACACAGTTTGCTCTGATGAGGGTTTTCCATGAAAAATATGATGGGAGTGTTAACAGCCTCTTGAAGTTAGGAAACGGTAATCAAACACTTCACATCCAATTTTCATCACTTTGGGGGATGTCTTTTCTGCAGGAGGTACCAAAACTCTGAAGATGTCAAGCTTAGCTCTATAAAGTATGAGATCATTTCAAATTCAATGGGCATCAATCTGAACTACAACATTTGAACTAAAGCCTTGGTTTTATTACCAAAGTTTCCAAATATACCTTATTAACAAAAAGGACAGAAATGTACTGAACTCATGCAAATAATTTTATTAGCATAGAAAGAAGAATACTCAAGAGACTTCAGAAATCTTTTGAAAGACATCAAAGAGAAACACAAAAATCAGTATTGCTACTCACATTATTCTCCTCTTGTCCATTCCCATTGTCTACAACAGGTGTCCTCCACATGTGTTCATGGACGAGACACAGAGCTCAAATTCTCTAAGCTCTTTAACTTCTCTCATTTGTTATTACACCACTACTGCTCATCCTCTGAGCGACACACTGTTACAATGACTCCTCCACTGTGGACATGGTATACATGAAAGCAACCCAAAGTGGGGTTTGGTCTGAAATGTGACCTTAAGTCAACAAATGACAATGTCAGCTCACATTTTTCTAGTTTATTGACTCAGTGGAAATCTTTAAGAACTAATCACCCTCAAAACAAGTCCACTGTAATGTTGCAAAAAGTACTTTATTTAGAGTTTAACAACATAGAGGTGAAAGGAGAATCACTCAGATATCACATCCAGCATAACATATGCACTTTCAGCAGAATTCGTGGGGTTGGAGCCTTTGCACTGATAATTGCCAGCATCCCTTCTCTGGACAGGGGCTATGGTGAGGTTTCTGCGGTCAAATGACAGCTTCATTCTCTGTGTGTACTGCAGAATTGTGCCATTGAACAACCACTCAATGATGTCAGCATTTGTGTGGCAAGTCAAGATCACAGCATCCTTATTCTCTGTAACTCTGGTGTTATTGGCTAGCAGGATGGGCACACTCACAAGAGCTGTGGAGAGACAGAGAAAGTGATTCATTGAGAATGGACTACAGACATGCAGGCACATGGCTTCTTCAGGGATCTCAGCCATTCACAGTTCACAATGACTTATGTAATGGTAAACAGAGGGTGGTCCAGGCATTTGGTGGACAATTTTCTAAGTTCAGGTGACAATATTAAGGAAAGAGCTACAACTCCTCTCTGTTCCCATATAACCACAGGGAAAATATTACCAGAGACTCTCAAATAAAGAACAAACTGACCATAAACAGGGGAAGGAGGAGGAGAATAACAAGGGAAAGAAGGAGGAAAAGGTCATCAAGGAACATGTATAAAGGACCCATGGACAAAACCAAAGGGGAGAAGGATTGTGGGTTGTATGTAGGTGGGGTTGAGTGGGATGGGGGAAAGTGGTGGCAGGAAAATAGAGACAGAGGTACTTGGACAACAATGAAATAAAGGATTAACTAATTTTAAAAAGAGAAAAGGCCAGGATTTCATTGGAGAAAATACAATCTTTACAATGAACGGTGTTGAACAGCAATATCCACATGAAAATTAATGATGTGGATCCCTGTCTGATACTACAAACAATTAAGTCAAAATTATATCAAAATGAATTTCATATTAGTATCAAACTAACAAAAATTAAGTCAAATTATATCAAATTCTGAAGGATAGACCTTACCCTTTAAGATGATTTTAAAAATATTGAAAGAAGCATTATAACATTGAAATCGGCATTCATTTCATGAATGTGGCACTAAGAAGACAGGCCAAAAAATAGACAATTTGGATATTCTGAAAATGAAAATGTCTCTTCATCAAAAAGGACATAACACATTGAAAAGTGACCAATGAAATGTGATAAGATATATTGCAAATCATAAGAAAAGTAAAATGTTAATATCTAGAATACACAAAAAACCTCTACACACAACAACCACAAAAGCAAATAATCTGATTTAAAAATGGAACAAAACACTTGAATAGACATTTCTCCAAATAATATATACAAATGGCACATAGTTACAGAAGAAGATGCTCAACACCACTATTATATACAAAATTTAAAATTAAAGCTCTCAAGGTTGAACTTGTTGCTTGTGATCCTGGTTGTGGTTAACTTTGCTCTACAGGAAAGAGAACAAAATGTTCTATGTGGTACTTTTGATATCTTGAAAAGCTTCTTCTATCAGAGTTGGTACTTCATACCTCTTAGTCAACTTGAGTATTAGAACTAACAAGGCAGGTTAGCATATCACAAGAACATGTTTAGGAATCAGGGCACTCAGAGAATGCATGTCCTCCAGCTATATGTCTGGAGGAAACTGCAGACTTTCTCATGTGTCAGTTCAATATCCATGTTGGTTAAGGAAAGACATAAGACAGAGATTCAGAGAGACCACTGCAATTCTCCTGGTTCTTCACTGACCACCTGAGTGCCTGCCTGACCAGAAGCCATTCTTTCCATCTGCACAGACATCTATTGCCCAGCTGAGGTGTGTTTCTATGAAACTCTATTTCCCAGGACATCCTAGACCCTGACTGGGGTTTGAGCAGAAATAAAACATAGAGACCAGAAACAAGCTGATGATAAGTTGTCTACTCAGGCTCTGGTTTAAGTGGTAGGTCAGGTCCTTCCATGTAAATGTGACTGAAAGGAGTCAGTGAGATGATGAATGATAGAGCATAGTCCAAGAAATTATTTAGAAAACAGGAGAAACAGCAGGCAGAAGCTGATAATGGCAGCAGAATCGTGTGCTTTTCCCCTGACCATAAAAGTCATTCTCTCTCTCCTGAGGGCAGGTGAGGACTTGTGCAAATGTAAAATCAGTGTCTTAGAGTAAGTGGGCAGCATGGACTTGCTGTAGTTCTAGCACTTTTGGACAATTTGTGTTAAGTGGCTGTGAGATAAAAATTGGAAAAAAACCCTGAAAATTCTTTTGTATGTGAAAATTATTATTAATACCCCAGCGCCTAATACCAATAGCAAGTCCTATTTTATTAGAGAAAAGAAAAGGATCTGAGATGATGATCTTAGTTCCTGGGACCACGAAAGACTATTCCCTATGGTGAGGATTCCAAGGACTCTGCATCCACATTCCAGGCTCTGAAGAGATTTTGGATCACTCATTCATTCATTCAATTACCATTTATTTCTTCCTAATTCATCAAAAACAACTGAGTGCTTGTTAAAATCTCTTCCTCGAGCTGATTTCAGAGAATAAGAATGAAAAATCATTTCCTTTACATCTGGTGGGAAAGATTGCACCAGAACAGGAAACAAATGAGTTATGTCAAGTCCAGTGCAGGAAGGTGTGTATGGACCACCTGAGAGGGATGACTGGGTAATCTACACTATGACTGTGATTGTTACTGAAGATAATGTTTTTCTAAAGTAAAAATAGATTGCCCCCATTTTTTCCCCTTCACAGACCAAAATGCATCCCTGTGACTGAAGACACCTAAGAGAAAACAATCTGATCCACTCTGTTGGTTTAGGAATCCAAAGACTCCCTCGTAATGCCCCAGACATAGAAAAATTAATTATGTGGATACACACAGAACTCTAGTGGCACTGATCACCTGCTCATGGACTGTGTGACTCTCCTTTACTGACCATATCTCCCTGTTTCTCAGTTTCTTCTCAATTAATATTTGGCTGCTGGGTGTCAGGGTAATGACTGTAAAATATTTAGAGTATCTGACCTAAATCTTGAAATAGAAGAGCTGGTCAAAGGAGGCATCTGTTATTGATTGACTTCAAAAGAGGACTCCTGGCTGATCCCTGGTGAATGAGGAGCTTCCAGGAGCATCTCTTTTTCTCAGTTTCTTTTAAAGGATTGTGACCTTCTTTTGAACTTTCCTGAGACCCCCAAGTTAGACAGTATCTACAAGAACATTGTCTAACTCCGCTCTTCACACAAAACTCAAGTGAGGATAGACCAAATTCCATTTCTGACAAGATGCATTTCTTGGTCAGGAGACCTGACTGGTGACCACCTCAGAAGCCTTGTGACTTGGGCACCCATTGAACTGTTACACACTCAGCTCTTCTGAGGAGGCCAAATCCAACCTAGCACAGGCTCACCAGGGTCCTTGGAGTAAAGCTCCCTGGGACAGGGTTCTTGGGAAGGGTTTCTGAACTGAGCTGTGTACAGATTTCAGGGGGCCTCTTAGACTACACTCTGATGAAGTACAACACAGTCATTCTCAAGGTCAAGTGAATAGGGAGGTGCTCAGGAGGCCAAAATTAGTTGGATCTTCCACTGCTGACATATTCCCATCGAGCTGATCCTTCTGTCTGCATTGACAGTCTGGGAGGGTGAAGTTTGAGAAAGGGACTGAGGTTTTAGAAAGTTTGTCTGCATTCTCTGTGCATCCTGCATTAAGCACTAAAATCCACCCTGAATGAAAATGCCAAGAATAATGGAGGTAGTGTTCAGGTAGTGTTAGTCCTTTGTGTGAAGTTGAATTCACCCCACCTGACACCCAGAGGTCACAGAGCAATCACTCACGGTATACATCAAGCCATCCACATGATATCATTTGCTGGCAACCTTCTTGTAGGATCAATATTGTGTAGATTCCTGAGTCGTTCATGGTGACATTCTGTAACAGCAAGGACCCATCATCCTCTACTATCCCTTGTCCATTTGGAGGACCTCTTACATGTCTGCCAGAGCTTACTGAAAGATATGCAATATTATTATGGAAACCAGCAGTTTCTCCCCTGTACCACATGAAACTTGCTGCATTTTGAGCATTATGGTGGATATGTAGAGTCACATTAGTCCCCTCGACAGCTTCAATTGACTCAACTGTCACTTGGGCTGTGGTGGGCTGGCTCCAGAAGTTTAAGAGTGAAACTAGGAAACAAGAAAAAAAAACATCATTATTAATATCTACATTTTGGGATGGAAAGATGAATCCCTGAATCCTGAACAGGTCTCTTCATATCTCAGCCTTGGTCTGCACATCAGATTGTTTCTCTCAGGTCAAGGTCAGAAACATGGCCCCCTTTACTTCAGCACCTCTGAAGCTTTTATTTTGGGGAGTTTCAAATACTCTTCTGCAGTTGTTTGTTTTGCTCACCCCTTCACTGTGTTCAGGCATAACCTCATACTCAGGGGCATTTTTGAAAGTCACCATGCTAACCACCTTGTATAAAGGTTCTCTGCTTTCCATTTCTCACCTGCCCTACTCTCTTTTTTCATGGCTATTGTGGGTACCTGACATCACATCTAGGCCCTTCCTCGTTCCTCTCTCCTACATAGAACTTGGGCTCAATCACAACAGGGCTTGTCTTATCTTGTACCTCAGTGACTGCAACAGCCCAGAAATGCATGGAGTTGAGTGAATGCATGATGCCAGTGTCATGTACATCTTGGAATCTATTGGCCCATTTCAAAGGTTGGTGATAAAGACAATGCCTAACACTCCTTGTTAAATATTTCTGGTGCCTCCTGATAAACAAGTATATCAGCAGGACAAATAACAGAAAATGCACAGCAAATGAGGGTTTTCTGCCTCTCACTACTTCCAGATTATGAGATTTTCCTCTTCTTGAGCCCCCTCCCTTGCCCTGCTCTGTTCATTTTTCCTTTAGTTTCAGGTCCAATAAGAAGCCTTCTTTCTTGTCTCAAGGTACTGGTGTCTTCAGCAGACCCCAGCCAGTCTCTTTTTCAGATCCTTAGTCTACCCCAAGGAATTGTGTCCTACTCACCAACCAGCAGGAGCCTTTGCCAGTGGACAAGTCCTCTGTGGGTAGATATTGAAGGTGACACCATGGTATATGTTGTCTCTTTTGTGATTGCCTTTCTGAGAAAACCTTGAGGTTGTTTAAGACTCACAGGCACCTCTGTCCAGAATGGTGCAATCTACTCTGTGCCTTACCTGTGCAATGAACTTTATTGTGGGGAATGTTTACTATTCTTGTCATGTGGGCTGGGGGTGGGGTCTGTGCACATTACCTTCACTCTCCCAGCCCTCATTTTTGCCACCCTTGTACCTTGTAACCAGTACTGTTCCCCTATGCTTTGTTCCCTGAGAAATTCTAAGACCCCTCAATACCACACACACACACAAACATGCACTCCCATGTTGTTTCATCAAAAGCAAAAGCCTGGGGGTGTCTGGGTTTCAGGCATTTCCTACAGCTCCCTGTCATGTGTAAAGTAGCCTCCCAAACAGCTCTCTCTGTTTCACATTTGACTTTTCCCTTCGGAGCAGGAATTCTAGAGCTAACTCTGAAAAAGCTTTCAAAATGATGTCACCTCTCTTGTGCATTAGATCCCCTTTGAAACTTTTTCAAAACCTCTATTTCTAGGTGAAGTCTAAAATGCAGCTTCAGCAGATCTCTAGGTAAGGTGGATGCCCATTCAAATTGTGATGACTTGATATGAAGTTAGAACCTCTTCTCCTGGTCTCCTGTGCACAGGGTAAGTCTCCATATCCTGTTATACTACACTTTCTGAGGTACAGTGAGGTACTTCATCTGACAAGCTGTCAGGAGAGGTTGATCCAACTGGCCTGTAGGGTACACTTGCAATAGCAATGCTGATGGGGGCACATGTGTCCCTAAGAGGATGACACACTAAGGGCAACATTGACCACTCCTGAGACTTGGTCTTGGGACTGTCAGCAACACTCAGAGAGCCACAAGTGTCCTAAAAACCTGGATTATTTTTGTTTGTGACACAGAAACCCAGCTGGGCACTGGGTCTTCTCCATGTTCTCTGATGCTTTGAGGTGTTTTTTTCCTCCCAGCAGGAAGGTCACAGAGATGACTCTGGCTGTGAGCAGGTGTCAAACTTGGTGATAATTGCACAGGGGACCTTTCTTGTATCTCAAGTTGTCACCAATCTGGCTTTTGCTTCCCGGGACAAACATGTAAGTCCAGGAGTCTCAGTAGGACCTTCAGTTTTGTGGTGTGAAGTGGGATGTGTCCTGCATGTGCCACGAAGAAAGGAGTCTGGGGAATGTTGGGTGGCTACGGGCTTTCTATTTTTCAGGGGACAGCTTCATGTAGACCACCCCTCTCTATGTCTGTTTCTTGGATTTGTCCTTGTGTTGCCTGGCTATTAGAAAAACCTCTGATTTCTGCTTGGCGGGCTTTCTTGTGGTCACCTTGAGTTACCATGTGTGATGCCATTCTTGAGGTACAGAGCAGCACAGAACCCCATGAGTGACTAGGTGCTCCAAGACCCTCTCAAAATAAAAAAAAAATATATATCCAAACTTATTGATCAATTTAATGAGTTTATCTGAGCCAAACTGACCTCATATGCCTGGTAGTGAGGTATCAAATCCTGTGAAGGCAGTTTTGTAGCTTATTTTATACATAATAATCAAAGTAGCAGGTGAACAAGGTTGCATAAAACCTATTCAGAGGTAACAGAAAACATAGCAGGGAAATCTCCAGAGTTGGGTAAAAGGCAAAATGGAGAAATATACTTTTTTATTTTTATGGGTAATTCAGATTTATGCTAATTCACATGATATGCTAGTTCACCTTTACAGGACACAGAGAAGATATGCAGGGGACCTGATAACATAAAGAGTTCCTGGTCTCATACACTTGTCCCAGACTCTGTGCTATTAAATGGTCCAGCAAAGAAAATCCCTCTGATATGTCCAAGTTATGCTATCCAAGAGGAAAAGAAAAAGTAAAAGAAGTCAAGGCTCACTGAAGGTAAAGATTGACCTTTGCGAAGGAAAATGGAGTCTTGTGATGTGTCAATCTGCCATCACCTGCCAAATTAGAAATTTCTGATCAGAATATTCCTGTGAGGCTGCTCAGGTCTTCCATGCAGCCCCCTCAGCTTGTCAGGGTTACTGCACAGTCCCTTTTTATCAACTGTCTCTAGAAGTTACAGGTGGGACAGAGCAGGCAAGAGGGAGGGCCGAAGAAAGGCCTGTTGAAGCAGCGGATGAAATCAGGCTACTTCTCCATCTTAGCCAAATCCAGGTTCATGTGTCTATTTCATGTTTGTCTCAATATTGCTCCCTAGAGGACAGAGGTATACTTGTAGCCAATGTCATGTGCTCCACCGGGATGTTGTGGAGTATAAGGTGAGCTCAGTGAGAAGGCAGGCATTGACCCGAATATTATGAGTGCAGTGTCAGGAAAACTATCCCACCAGGGGGATATACTGTTTTTCACAGAGCTCTCTGCTTTCGAGTGTTCAAAGGAAGGGCCTGGTGAAGATTCTTCTGAGGCTTCTGGAGGAGGGTGCTGGCCTGGAAGGCTGATCCCCAAAATGCCCTGTGTGTCCACCCTCACTACATTGGGATAGTGAATATAAGTCAAATCTGTGTCCCTGTGTGCCCACAAGGCTCAGAAGCTGTAGCATCTCCAGGTGAAGACTCAACCATGGGTCCTGTGTGTTCTGTTTGGGGAAGAATGTTTCTTGTAGTAATCTTAGCACCTCCGAGATGCAAGCAACCAGAGTTTTTGGGTTCTTCTGTTTGTTACTGCACAAGAAGTTTCCCTTGCTCCCCAGGACATCATGACATACAGAGATGTCTTCAGAAAGAACAGACAGGTGTCCCACACACCCTGAGCCTTGCGAATGAAAAGTCAGTCCTTATTGTTATCAGGTCAGAGTATGCTCTCTCCTCCCCTGACAGTAACTGTTCCAGGAGTTGAGGATCCAGAGTTTCTGTCCAGTCATAGATCTGTGAGAACTTAAAGAATACAGGCTTGTGGTGATGAGACATAACTCATAAGGTGGGACTATGTAGGGATGTGATTTGAGGGAGAATAAAGAGCAGTCAAACCACTTACTGTTAGGAGATTCCTTTCCTTCCTCACGACTGTATGAGACAAAACCTGACTCTATGGTCTCCCAAAGCATTCGGGGGCCTCCTCTCATGCTGACACCAATGCCTGTGTGTCTATAAGAAACATCATTTGACTGCAAGTGTCACCAAGGGTGACAGTCTTCCATTGTGTGATTTACTTTATTGATTTAATGAGTGTTTATGGAGCATCTGTGACATGTCAGGCTCCTGGCTGGGCCCTGGAAGCTCCAAAGAGAATAAGCCATATGTGGGCCATGTGCTTATTGTGTTTGTTGTAACAGATACAGGGTCTCAGGCAAATCATGGCTCTAGGGACTTATAATCCAGTGAAGGGCTGTGAGGGAGAACTTTGGTTGCATACCCAACATGTACTTGAGTCTCAGCTGGTCTGGAGATCACAGAGAGCACTTCTGAGAAAGTGATTTCTTGGCTGCAACCTGTACAGTTAGTGGCCATTTCCCCTTTGATGAATAGAGGGTATTAAGAAGAAACCAGCCTACACTAGACTTGGGGGTGATGGGTTGATTTTTGGTTGGATGGAGGAGCAGACTCAGCCCACTGTGGGGAGCATGGAGAGCTAGACAGACTGTGTAATGATTGATGCTGGTGAGGTTGGGCTTGGCTTGGCTGTGGGTTGTGGTGAACAGGGTCAGCATTGTCCAAAAAAGACTCTAGCCTGCAGGGTAATTCTGCCACACACTGTGGACAAGCAGAAAAATTGGCAAGAAAATGTCATGTTATAATTAAGTATTTTTCCTTTTAGTGTAGTACTTTTTATTCAACTTATACTTTATGTAATATTTCATGTACAATTTTATATATATTTATTGGATTATAGTTGAATATAATCAGATTAACATATTGAAAGTATACAATTTATGAAGTTTTCTCAGATCCATGCACCAGATCAGTTGTACCACGAAAATAGAGACCATGTCCCATACTATTAAAGTCTCCTCATGCCCTGTTGTAATCTCTTATTTCTTCACCTCTACACCTCCTTTTTAGTGTTAAGGAAAGTCTCAGTGGATTTTTTCACTATAAATTCCTTTGCATTTTCTGAAATTTTCACAGTTTTTATATAAAATGTATAATTTTGTGCTGAGATTGGCTTCTTCACTGAATACAATTGTTTTGACATAGCTCCTTCTTTTTATGCTCTAGTTATATTTCATTCCAGGGGTGTATTAATTTTGTTTACTAATTCACCATTTAATGGACATTTTTGTTATTTCCACTTTGGGACTATTACCAGCAAACCAGCCATAAAGATGTGTGCAGAAAACTCTATAATGCAAACAATTATTAAATATAAAACCAATAAATAGGTAGAGAAATGGAAGGTGGAGAGTTTATCCTGGATGTCTGGTTTCAAGGTCACAGGACTACAGCCCCACCCAAGGGGACAGAAGAACATACTTCTTCACATAAAGCTGTGTCTGCACAGCCTGCCCATCAGTAAAAATGGCAGCAGAAATAATGGTTCCATCTGAATTCCACCTGTTACGGAAAAGATGACTCAGATGACCTTGGAGTTTTTGAAGTAGGATTTATTCACACATGCGGACCCAGAGGAAATAAAAAATTCAAGTTCTGGGCATTGAGCTCAAGCTGGAGTTTCCTTATATGCTTGTTACAAAGGCAGAAGTCGGAGGGGAAGGAGTGCAGCTGCTAAAATGGAGGTTAGTGTACGACCTTGAGATAACTGCTTATCTGGGAATGGCTGCTGTCTGGGAATGGCTGCTGCTCAGCTTATACCTAAGAATAGGTACTGCTCAGCTATGTCCTGTCACAATCCCCCATTTGATGCTATAAGGTGTTTTTATCCCTTTAACATCACTATATACCTGGCTATATGGCTGAGGTCCTTTGGAGGGTGCAACTGCGGATACTGGTGTTGGTACCTCTGGAGCACTAACACTTTGGTGGCTTCCCTACGATTCACTGTAGCCTCCAGGTGTTGGATCAAGGTCTAGAGGATGCAGGGTCCCATATGCCTGACACCTCAGGGTCTGGTATCCTATGGTCCTGGATATCACTCCAGTCCAGTATACCTTCCCTCCCCAAGTGCAGAGGGATTGCTGTGGCTGAATGCAATCCAATGGCATGTCAGTGGAGGAACTGAAAGCTGACCCTGGGAGATAGTAAGAGACCACTCTACCACTGAGAATAATCCTATGCCCGGGGGTATTACATTTGCAGGCTGGGGCCACATTTGTTAAGTGAAGCATACAATAAACCCAAATGCAGAGACCAAAAAGAGATAAATTATTTCTAGGGTGATCAGCTCTGCAGGATTCCATTCTGTAGGGGTCACAGTCACTAGTCCAATTTCCAATGCTCCTGCGAAGGTGCCAATTAAAGTCAGGTACCCTGCAGAACAATGGTCCATTCCTTGGTGTCTTCTTTACTGGCTGGTGTCCTCCAGTGCCTCAGCATTGGATATTCTAGGTGCAGGCCTAGTCCTGAGGTCCTCAGGATCTGCTGCTGTTTGGCCCAGCTGTAGTGGATCCAAGCGGTGACTCCTGAAACCTAGGCCATGCTAGCGGCAGCAAGTCTGTCCAGGGCAGTCCAGTTTCCTGGTAGAATTTAGCTAAGCTTCCATTTTTCATCTGCGCCCCTGATCATACCTTGAGTCCTTCCAACAAGCCTGGTTGCTGAGCGTTGTGCTGGGCGATGCACAGGAACCCAGAGGGAGCTCATAGGCTGCTGGGGCAGGTGAATCTAATGGACCACCATGAAAGGCCATGAAAGAGGACTGCGGGGACTGCTGTAGAGTCACTTCAGATACACAGCGCATGTCCTCTGCAGCTCGACGTGAAGAGTAGGATTGTGTTCAATATGTGCTCTGGCGTTTTTACCTTAATTCAGCCAGGCACTTCAGCATCATGTGTGTTCCCTCCCAGCACCATTCCCAGGATGGGCTCCCAGGAGGAGGTTGTCCATGTACTGCAGAATGGTCAGGTCCGGCCCCACCCTTAGCGAGTGGCTTCAGGTCTCCTGCTCGCTCGGGCTTCCCCAAATAAGGTTGGGGAGTTCTTAAACTCCTGGGGCAGTCTAGTCCAAGTTAACTGAGTCTTGACCGCTGTGTGCAGATCTTTCCATTCAAAGCCAAAAATGGGTTGGCTGGAAGGTGCCACAGGAATGCAGGAGAAGGCATCCTTCAGAGCAAGGAAGGTAAACCACATTGCTGTTGGGGGAAGCTGGCTTAGAAGGGTGTACAGGTTCAGGATGACCGGGTGGAGGGTGACAGCTGCTTTGTTGATGGCCTACAGATTCTGGATGGGCTAGTAACTGCTCCTGTCCAGCTGCCATCATGGGTTTCGGCAGGTGTGGCCCCATGTCATACAGCCAACCTTCTCCGAGCTCCCACACAGGTGCTGTAACTTGGGGAACCTGCCTTCCAGTCACATCTTGGGTGGGGGAGTCTTTCTTTATCTTCCTGGCCCAGAGCATGGTCACAGCTATTCAGCATACCTAAGTGACCAGCCAAAGGGTATAGGTATGTCAAATGACTATGCCATAGATTAGCTGTAAAGCTGTTGCTGTACAAAACAGCCCTGCATGTTCTTGCTCTGTGTGTCCCTCCCCCAACTCACACCTGTGGGGGAAGGGGTGAAGACATCTTAAAATCTCCTGGATGCCTTGAGTTACGGACCCCATTTTAAATGCCCATATGGGGTCCCCGCTCTTGGCTGCAACCTGTAACAATCTCTCATTTCAGATATACACCGACTTTAAATTCTTTTAAAGAACAATGGATGAAGGTCTTATCTTCTTGTAACTACTTCCGGCTGGAAATGGACATTGTCCTACCTACCATGAGTCAGGGGTGCCCTGAAGTTGGGGGTGCAGCACGAAGGGAGTTCTTCCTGTAAGGGGAAGGACCTTACAGAATCCTGGTGAGTTGGCCAGCAGCAGAAAGTCCCAGGCTTGCTGTCCAAAGACTGGCATTACTGGACCATAGGCATCCTGGTCATATTCTGGAAGTGACAGATTTGGAAAGAGTTGGAAGGCACAATTAAATCATAACCACTAAATGACAAAGGCAGGAACTTAAGTAAAGAATGGCTTATCTGGAGGAAGGTGTACAGGCATGCTACACTTATCTAAAACTCTTGTGACCCATTATACTTCACTGAGGCTGAGGGGAATATATTAGGATTTCCCTCCTTTCAGATATCTGAACGCTTCCTGTCCAAGCCATCAAGACAGAAAAGGGAAAATCAGTTCTAACGTGAAGCTCACAGATCACCCAAACTGTTTACCGACCCAACCAACCACTCAGTTCAGCCAAACCATTCAATTTCAGGGGGCAATGATGAATAATGGGCTCCTTAAGTGAGGCCAATATTGCAACCAATCACTCAGGTAATGAAGTCCTAGGCATACGTCCTATGAAAACAGAAGAACACACAGGTTAATTCACACAATAGTCCCCAGACCAGTCTCTGTGCCTGTGAGACTGGCTTTTGGGAAGACATTCAGTTGCAAGGTCCTTCGTGCAATGACATTCAGCAATGGTAACTTGACAGGTCCTCCATACCTGTAAATTCTACATCTTTGATGATATTACAAAACCAGTTTTAACTTTCAAACAAAAAGACACTTTCAAGACAGTTAGCTGTGTCATTCTGATGTTCAGTACTGACAATTGTGATTTTCCATGAACCATAATTTTTCTCCTTAAGATCACCCTCACTGTTATTAAAGAGACTACTTTGAGTCCCACTTTTAATTTTGACTGTTCATTTGCATAAACACGCCAAGAGCAGCCTGGATCACTTATGATCTTTAAATCTGCTATGCTGGAACTCACACAGGGAACCTTTAAATTTACCACTCAGTCCACCCCTCAGGGCACAGAAGCAGAGCCACACATCCACCATCTGGCTTCACCTGTACCAGTTGTTTCACTCAGATCCTTGAGGCTTCCATTGTGCCCACAGGTTCCTTTTTGGCCATCTTTCAGGAAAACAACCTTTGTTCCTTCTGTGGAAAGACTGCCATAAACCACATGACCAACCAAAGTACCAGGCTTTCTTGTGGGCTTACACTGGCTTTGCAAGTCAATCTAGTTCCTCAGGGCTTTCTGGTGACGACCAGAACCCATACATGCCTCCTTCAGGCATGACATTCCACTCAAAGTCTTGGTTAACAAAACTACTATTAATGACTGGTCTTATTGGTTTTATGCAAAGAAACCTTATGTCTTCAGTCACTCCTTCAGAATGCCAAATTCTGGAGGGTCAGGTAGGGAGAAAAATACAAAGAGTGAAGGAAAATCCCTTCCCTTTTGATATCCACTGGGCTTCTCAAAACCTTCACTTCCAGCATTCTGCAACACTCACAAACCCTCTATTCCTTCTTTCATACAGCTTCTGTAACCCACCAAGATTGCATCTCCATGCCTTATACCTTCTATTATTAACACCACGTAATCCCTTTCTAAAACTTTTACTTTTCCATTTATTTTTGCATTGTCCCACAGATCTTCTTCATTTATATATATTATATTTTTTATTTTTTATTTACTGTCCTACAGAGTGTGAAGTTTCAACCTTCCCTGGAATCCTTAATTTCCTTTTTAGAGAAAATACAGAGCAAAATCCAAAACACAGAGTTCCAGAACAATACAGGTAGGGGCATTCTCTTGCAGCAATGCTTCCATTGGTATCTCACAGAGACATGCTCCTTCAGGCCTGCTCTTTTGGCAGAGACATGCTGCTTTGCCTCTGGCTGAAGCATTCATCACCCCCAAATGACCCTTCCAGGTCCCAAATGGCAAAGGCATTCTCCCCGACCGGTTACAGGTGACCTTGCTTAGGTCTTACAGGTGACCTTAAACAGGTCTTCAAATACAGAGGGTTTCTGATCAGAAACAACACCAATGTTAGAAATTTGCTCTTTTCCCAAAAAAACAGAAAACAAACAGTTGAGGTTTCCTTTACCCCAGGTTTAAAACTTTACATTCTTTATACATATTTTTACTCATTCAGATTTAACCATCATTCTCTTTCAATCCTTGTTTCTTTCCCAGTCTGGGAAGGACTGTACTTAAACTCCACATGTGGCAGCCAAAAGTCCCTGCCACTGCAGGTACCTTAAATTCCCTAGATTTTCAGAGACATCCTATCCTGCAGTTTTCTGAAGCTCAGACCCTGCAAACACCCTATAGGTCAGATGTTCGCCCTTGGACCTCAGTTTATGTCCTTCAGAACCAGAGCCATTCTTTGATTCGCAGCCCGAGCTCAATCCACTGAGCTACGCCAGCCAGAGAACCAGAGCCATTCTTATCAGAACCAGTTACACAGAGAACCAGACTGATGCAGTGCCCACACAACAGCAGCATACAGCCCACAATCTGAAGAGAGCCCTTAGCCTGGCAAGTTGCCCAGTTCCAAGATGAAGGGGCTCTCACATGACCTATTATCCAAGATAGTGACAATCATACACACTCCACCTTCCACGGTGCGGCACTTACGTGGCTCGTCCTCCATTTTACCCAAAATGGCGGCATAGCACCTAGCTTGCTGTCGGATATCCAACATACATACGATATAGTACTGTGGCAGGACCCCTCCCCACCATGATGAATTCTCCTGATCAGTGCTGACAGACAAGGGAAGGAATTCTCACGTCGCCCACCTGGCCTCGCCCCTCTCGGGGCACTTAGGTTCCATATTAGCAAAGGCTGCCTGTGTAGAATTCAGGTTAAATTCCCAGCCGTTATGCCATATGACAGACCCGGGAACCGCAGGTTAGGGCTCACTCACGCTCCATAGGCTTCCCCCCGTGCAGCAACAAACATAGTCATTCACACAAACACACCGAGTTTATTACGCTCCCACCCCCCCAACTGTGGGAACCCTGTCTGGGCCTCCCAAACTGTGGGAGCCCTGCCTGGGCCTTACGGCCTGAGGAGTGATCAGTCCCTCCTTCCACTCCAAAATTGGGCCTGGTTTTTGGACTCCTGGCCCCCGAGGTGCACTTACCAGATTCCAGATTGGCGCCTACCCAGATACCACCAGTTTGTACCCCACCATCCTGGGGCAAAGGTGGGTCTGGGGGCCAAGCCTGAGGAGCCCGGGATATTCAGGACCTGAAATCACTGAGGTGTGTGCACCTCGTTATCACTGCCGGGGCCCCACCAGTTGCCCCAAGGCCGCTTTCACCAGAGGCAACAGTTTGCTCAGGTGAGTCATTTCCCGGTCAGGAAACCAAAATGTTACAGAAAAGACGACTCAGATGGCCTTGGAGTTTGCAAAGTGGGGTTTATTCACGCATTCGGACCCAGAGGAAATAAAAAATACAAATTCTGGGCATTGAGCTCAAGCTGGAGTTTCCTTATATGCTTGTTACACAGGCGGAAGGAGGAGGGGAAGGAGTGCAGCTGCTAAAATGGGGGTTAATGTATGACTTTGAGATAACTGCTTATCTGGGAATGGTTGCTGTCTGGGAATGGCTGCTGGTCAGCTCCCACCTAAGAATAGCTACTGCTCAGCTATGTCCTGTCACATTCCCTCTAAATTATGAACCAGTGAACCTCAGAAACTGCATTTAATTCACGTCTGGATCTCAGTCACTAGGAGTAGAAGAAAGGTAGTGTTTATCTTTTAATCCCTCTGGTACAGGATGAAACCTAAAAAGATGAAGGATATATGCCAAGTGCCCACAGATAATACATGACATTTGTGAGCCCACATGCGGGCTGTGTGACTTTGGGGAGTGACCCCACCTCAGTAAACATCAGTTGCCTCATGTGATGTCATAAAAATATGTTTGGACTTCTTTCTTGGATTTTAGACAAGGACATCTAAAACTCCTGGAATTTTCTAAATGATGTGGGTACTGAGAGTGCCTTTTCTTGTGATGAGGAAACTCTTGGAAGGCCTCTGGATAGTTTCAGAGTGAGGGCAGGTCACCATAAAGACCAAGTTGTGATCAGAAGATTAGAAGTTTCAGCTGTCAACATAAGAAATGCTTCAACCTGAAGAGAATTTTTATGAGCTTATGCCAGCCAAATAGGATAATTGCAGGAAACAAAATCACAATAGATTGAGAAAATGTTCTATAAAGTGACATTTTTGCACCTTATTTTATAGAGTACAGTGAAAGGCAGAGGCCTGCATGGTTATATTAAATCCATTGGAAAAAGATTAGGGAGGTGGAAGAAAGCAAAGTGCTCAAATCTCTGAGACTGGGTAAAAAGTAAAACAAATACACACATACAATTGTTAGGTTGGTTGGTACAGAATCGTTAGTGGTTAACAATGAAGACAATAACAATAGTGAAGCGAAGTTATATGGTCTCTGCCATGGTGTAGTGGGGGTCAGGAATAAAAATTCCTCTCACCTTTTAAAGGTACGCTATGCTGGAGGCAAAAAGACAATAACACACTCAGTAACATGAAGACTGTGCTTTGTCAGGAAAGATAGCAGCCTAGGACATGACTACCCACCATGAATCACTTTGGATTAAAAGTTTTAATTTCAGACCATTCTATGTAGTCACCTCAGGTTTCTGAGTTTGTAAGTCCCACCATGCAGGCCTCCCCTGAGCTTGTCAGGTTTAGTATGTGGGCCCTTTTTTGTCCACACTGACCAATTTGGTTATACATCAACCTAAAGAATGCATTGGTGACCAATCTTTTGGTTAGATAATATTGTCTCAAGTGCCAGGGAGGGATTCTTAGGAAGTCTTGGTGGCAGCGTTTGTCTAGCTGAACCACAAACCATTGGTGATACAGCAAGACTTCAACCATGAATGGAAGTAAAAGACAAGTGGACTCAAAGGAAAAAGCAGGTAAATGGGAGGCAGTCATGTCCCACAGGCCTTATTAGACACACTCTGGAACATTTCTAACCCATAAGCTTTCATGATCTAAGTTAGTGCTAATGTGGTGTCTCATTTCTCTCTGTCTTGCATCTTGTATTACTTTAACTTGTAGTTTGAGAACACACTATATACCAACCCAGTTTTAACCATCTGCCCCATGATGGGTTCTTATTTACTAAAACCAATCTATTTTTAATTATTAATTATTTATCTGATTTCTGCTAGTTCTACACTTGGAAGGTGGAACCTTAAGGCTTATTATGACAGCAGGCTATAAGAACAGAACACTCTCACATACAATTACCATCTAAAAGTTCCACAGATGAGGATGTTACAAAATGGACCTGGAGGTTACGGGGTCCCTCTGTCACTGTGGATTCTTTGCCCACCACCATTGAATTAGAATTATGACTCTCAATGCCAGAGTTTGGTGGAAAAGAAAGGGACTATTTATTACAAAGTTATACAAACTTAGAGTAATGACTTAATGTCTGCCTTAAAATCCCAAAGTTCCTTGAAACACCCACAAACACACACAGTCCTTCCTTCCCCCTGGTAGGCAAGTGTCAGAATCTGACAATCAGAAGTATCCATCATCTAGAATTAAAAAACAAACAAACAAACAGAAGTCTGTATCTCACTTCTCCCAGTTCCTCTCAGTAATCTCTGCTCTGCTGACAGATCTCCCCTTGTTCCCAGCACCATCAGTGGTATTGCCTAGATCTCCAGTTTTTAATCCAAAACCACATGACACCTTCTTGTGGCCCACCAGCAAGAGTCCTTTCACCCCTTTCTTTCCCTGCAAAGTCTCGCATTATCCCTGTCCCTAGCCCTTCATTGTCTCTCCTGCTTTCTAAGCCATGTAATATAAGTAGCTCCAAACCCCTATATTTTTGGACACCATGAGTTCTGTACTTCATTAAAAACTGCTCTTTAGGGGGACCTGGATTCACCCCATTATAAGAAATACAGTAAAAGATTCATACATAAATTTCCTGTGCTTAAGCAGCAGGTATGAAAAGCCATGTTGTGTAGACACTTCAGCTTTCATTTGAATTAATAGAGTGTAATCCTTGTTCAGTTAGGGTATAAGGACATTCACCTCATTAGGTTCTAGTATTTACTCATAAAATTACTTTCTCAATTTTTCTATTCTAGCAAACTTCTACAACTTCCTTTGATATCATTTTGTCTCTTTTTACTCACTCAAACATGACCAACTTATTAAGACAAAGCATTTACTTTTCATGCCTCTTAACACTTACGCATCTCTTTACTTCTTTTTGCAATACCATTTCTTCTAAATTTCAAAATGTTACTAGAAAAGGGGCCTGGCCCAGAGTGAGTTTGCCTAAGGGTAGCCAGTAGTGCAAGGATTCTTGACTTTGTGCAGGAAGAACTTCATGAAACAAGCCCAGGTAATTTTGAAGGTATGTTCATTAAACCTGGGGACACAAAATACACAGATGGGCCAGAATAAAAGAAGAAGCAGAAGAGAGACCTGGTTGGGCTGCTGTGGCTCTCTGACAACACTATGGGAAGGATGTGAGACTAGGAGTAGCTGCTGTCAGCTTATTGCAGAATCACATAGATGAAGACTTGTGGAAAGATCTAGGGTGTTTTTCTGGGATGAGTTGCTGCTGCCCATTGGTCTCCTGGTTGCAAGTCTCATGGAGAACCCTTAGAGATTAGAAAAAAGAAAATTTATCTCCCAAGGAAAATATAGAAAGGACCCATGGACACAGCCCAGGAAGGAGTAGGGTTGAGGGTGGGAGGTGGGTGTGAGGGAGGAAAGTGGTGGCAGGAAAATGGAAACAACTATAGCTGAACAACAATAAAAAAAAATCAGTAGATGTGCCTCAAGAAGAGTACACACTGATTTCTTTGTCTTGAGGAGTTTTTTTTTTTTTTTTGGTTTCAAAAGGTAAAAATTTCAGGTGAGGTCTCAGGGAAGATCTACATCAAGATAATATTCATCAGCTTTTTCAGGTGTGCCCTTTCAGGGTTGTGGTCTCTTTTCTGTCAGAGTTGCTCAAGAAACCAAAAAAAACAGTTAAGAAGCAAGGTTTATTAGCTGGCAATAAGAGGAAAAATGTAGCCAACCTAGGGAGGTTGGGGACCAACCATGGGAGGATAAGACTTGCTCGGTTTTCTTAGGGCGGGGATTTTAAGAGCAAAATTCCAGGAAGGGTAACTGGTTGGGGTGTCAGAGTCTGATTGGGTACAGCTGGTTGCTGGGTGCCATTTCTGCTGACCACTGTTCTTGATACATCTTGTCAGGCTCAAGTTACAGCTGCATTCTGTTACACCAAATAGACCAACTCCAGACCCCAATCTTAGCCGGGCGTGTGTCTGCCCTGGGTAGGTCAGTAGCCAGTTTCCCAGGCAGGCATTTTTCCAGGCTACAGTTTCCCACAGTACTGTTTTCTTGCCTGGTGATTTTTCATTCCTCCTAGGCATACCTAGGTTTGTCACTCCTCTGACAGCCACAAGGTGCTGACAATACTGGACCAGAATCTCCAGGAGAACATAAGGACATATGGGCAGGATCCTTCTAGTTTGTACCAAAGTGGCAGTGGCATAGAGAATTTACATAAACCTAAAAATTCCAATGTATGCCAGGAAAAATAGGGTATATAAAATGATTTGGGCAAAGGAGAAAAAAAGGAGGAATGACATCTTCTATTATTTTGCAAGTCACAGTGAGAACTTTACAGGTAGTTGAGAAGACTAGATCCTACAAGGCTAGAGGATTTTTCTGGGCAACAAAGAATTAGTGAGACACAAGGGGTATCTAGACAACAGGTGCCTTCCTGAAGTCCTTATATTTACCATGGCATCCTTACTTTACCACAGGTGCCCCAGTGGCCCCTCCTGCAAAAGGTAGGGCAGACCCTCACTCATATTATTCAGCTTCATTCTGAGCTTCCAAAATAACCCCTCCTGCATGGCATGTTTAAGGTCCCTGGAAACCATAGAATGCCTAACACCATCTCACCCCCCAGGCTTTACAATTTCTCATCTGACACTGAGTAGAACCGATTCTTCTATGACTTCACTCTGTGTTCACCTCTGCTCACACACAATCCACCTGTGGACAGGTCCCCAAGGATCTCAGCCTAATACACGACAGGCTACAGGGATCAGGAAAAAAATCGAAATAGAGAAGAGATTTGTTATCCATTTGCTAATTCTGGTGGAAGGATTTGAGGACAGGCCTGTGGAATTGGTAAAAACAAACAAAAAAAAAAACCCTGCAAAGAATGAAGACTATATCTGCCCCGAGCTGCACGTCAAACAGGGTTTGAGAGCAGAGACCTGCATGTTCACTAGATTAGTTGAGATTAATGGCAGAATATCTTTTCAAATCTCTGTGATCACCTTTCTTGAAAATGTATGTACAATGAGTGCACTGTTGATGCTAAGGGCGCTGTGGAAATGTGCCCTTTCATGCTGGCAAGTCCCCATGGATTCTGAGGCAAGGCTGCTTTGAGGCAATGTGGGTCTCCATAAGAATCTGGAAACTCACGTCATCTCCTGCTGTGAACATCAAGTAGGAAGAGAGGGAGAAAATTGCAAACATTTTTTTTTTAAATTAACAAGATAAGGAAAACATTAGAACATTTGAAAATGTGTTAAGGATTGACACTTTGAGTAAGATGTCAAGATTAACTAGTACAGGGAGGTTATGTTAAATAGAAACTTTCATGGAATCAGTTAAAAATAAAGATAAGACTTTATTAAAGACAATACAATAGGACAGTGAGAGAGAACTCAACACCCCTGATACAAAGCCTGGAAGGTTTTACAACAGAAGAAACCACGGGAATGTGAGTTTGCTATCTGACTTTAGACAGAGAAAAGCAAAACTTTGCATGTAACCTTAACAGGAGGCCCTTCTTTGTTTTGGCTGCAAAGTTCCTCAACTAAGGTAGGATTCTTCTCTTCCTTAGAGACTGCCACACCAGGAAGATTAAATCAAAGTAATGGGACTGGTGTTTCAACAGATATTCTTTGGTTCTTAACACTGGCAAGGAGGTTACAAAACGACTTAGGTATGTTTCAAATGACCAGATACAAAATTGGCAATAACTAAATTGCTATTAAATTTGTAGTGAAATGGTCCAAAAAAAAAGATAGATTTCAGAGCCCTACAGTCAGAAAGAACCTGTGTTAAGATTCAGGACTCTGAGGGAACATTAGGAACTCTGTTCATAACACAAATCCTTTCTTCACAGTGGAGGGACCCACAACTAAATCTCTTTCAGCCAAGAGCCAGTTTGCATCTCCATCTTTGTCTGATATTTATCAAGAGGTGTCAGTTCCCAACAATGTAGGCACAGGGGCTAAATAGCTGGAAGTTTTTGAACAGAGCCAGGATTGCATCTCCCAGGATGCTGTATTTTTACATATCTCTGCACTCACCTTTTATTGCTTTTGTTGTTGTTGTTGTTCACACATCATTCAAACAAACAAGTGTATTCTATTCCTATGACATGGCTACTATAATTTGCATTGTCCTGATCAGTTACTGAAGGGAAGAGGAACTGACATTTACCACATAATTTGTTCTGCTGCAGGTTTTTCTATAAAACATAACATGGGAGTTTTAATAGCCTCTTGATGTATAAAGCTTCACTCTCACAACCCACCTGCAGGAACCCTAGTTTCGAGTGATGGCCTGTTATCCAAGAAATACCAATATAAACATCAGGTCCAAATTAGCTTCATAAATTGTGAGGTTATTTTTACTGCTGTGGGCATCAGTCTGAACTAGGACATTTGAACCAAAGCTTTGTTAGTATAAGAAATGGTTGGACTTATATTCTATTAATAAAAGGGACACAGTCATCCTAAACTTATGCAAATAAACCTACTACCATGTAAATAAGAAGACTCAAGAAGATGTTAGAATTTATGGAAAGAAGTCAAACACAGAGAAAGAGATTTGTGTTATTACCCACATAGGTGTCTTTCAGCTTCTTCTTCTTGTTCACATAGTGTCCAAGTACTCTCCACATGACCCCTAAAAAAGGACAGAACTTGAATTTCTGCAAGCTCATCACATGCTTCCACTGGTCATCACATGACAACTGCCCATCCTCTGAGGGGACTCAGTGTCTCCTGCCCTGTAGAGATGGTTATCATTGAGCATTTCGTGACTCAATGCAAGTCTTCTAACAATTTTCCACTTTCACAACCAATCTATTTAAAAATTGCAAAAGATTTATTCAGCATTTAATAAGAGGTGAGAAAAAAGTATCATTTATATTTTATACCAAGTTTGTGAGTCTCACCTTCAAAGAAACTCTGAGGTTGGTGGCATCACACTCATAATTCCCACATCCTTTCTCCTGACAAGGTCTATGTGAAGGTTCTGTAGACACTGGACACCTTCACCCTCCTAAAGAGACGTGGGCTGTCAATGTTGTAAAACCCTGAGTGGAGCTCACAACTGTGTAACAACCAGCAGCACAGTGTCCTTATGCTCTGTTACTGCAGGGTTGGTGACTATAACATTAGCACTCTCACAGGCTCTGTGGAGAAACAGAAGGTGTGACAGATAGAGAATGGGCTTCGGACCTGGAGCCACAATGCAACTTTTGACATCTCAGCCTCTCACAGTCCGTAGTTAAGTTTGTAAAGTTCACCTGAGGATGATCTTTACCTCTGCAGAAAAGTGATTGCCTTTGTTCAGGTGACAACATGTCAAGAGAGGGTTGGACCTTGCCTCTGACCTTATTATTTGTATTTTTCATGATATTGTAAATAGAAAACCTTAAAGCTTTTCCACAAATAAACTAGATCAAATAAATCAACTCAGCAAAGTAGCAGAATACAAAATTAATATTCTGAAATTGATAACAACTCTATTGAACAATAATAAACTATCAGGAAGAGAAACTAGAAAACAACCCCTTTTACTTTTACAACAACAGAAACAAAAACAGGATAAATCTAAGGTAACTAGAAAAAATGTAAACAAGGAGTTAAAGACGTCTAGGAGATAAAGGTCCAGTGAAATTCTTATTACAACAGCAATGGCATCTTTCACACTTCTAGACCATATATTCTAAAAATGTGCTCTGGCTGGTGTAGCTCATTGGATTGAGCACAGGCTGTGAACTAAAGGGTGGCAGAATTGATTCCCAGTCAGGGCACATGCCTGGGTTTCAGGCAAGGTCACAAGCGGGGGTCACATAAGAAGCAACCATACATTGACGTTTCTCTCCCTCTCTTTCTCCTTCCATCTATCAAATATAAAATTAAATTAAATTAAATTAAATTTTAATTTTAATTTTAATTTAATTTAATTTAATTTAAAAATGTATATAGAACCAAAAGTGAAAGAACCCAAATGGCTTTAGAAAGCTTGAGGAAAAAAAAGAACAAAGTAGGAGAGATTACAATACCTTAAATAAAACTATAGTATAAGGCCATTTTAATTGAAACAGGGATAGACTGTGATAGGAGCAAAGAGATACATTAATGGAACAGAAGAGGGAGCCCAGAAACTAACCCACACCTATGTGGAAAACTAATACTTAATAAAGGAGACAAAAGAATACAATAGAATAAAGATAGTCCTTTTACAAAATGGTGTTGGGAAAACTGAACAGGTATATGCAAAAAAATAAAAATAAGTTACCAAATTATACCTCAGAAAATGAACTAAAAAAAGACTTTAATGAAAGGTGTAAAGCCATAAAAAACCTAGAAAAAAACATAGCCAGTAAAATGTAAGATATTTCTGTAGCAATGATTTCTCTGAAATATATCATAGGGCAAGGAAACAAAAGAAAAAAATGAACAAATGAAAGTACATCAAATGGAAATGCTTCTGCTCAGCAAAAGAAACCATCAACAAAATGAAAAGACAGCCCACTGTAGGGATAAGCATGTTTGGCAGTGATATATTGAATAAGGGATCAATTTTCAACTATGTAAGGAACTTATACACCTCAACACCAGGAAGACAAACAATCAATTTAAAGAATGGGCAATGGTCCTGAATAGACACGTCCCCAAAGAGGACATGCCAATGGCTGTTAGGCATATAAACAAAGGCTCAGTCTGAGTATGCAGATGCAGGTGACTACTGTTGGAAACAATCTGGGGTTTCTTCAAAAAAAATAAAAATGAAGCTGTCTTTTGACCAGAATCCACACTTCTGAGAATACTTATTTTTGACTAGATGTTTGAAAATTCTTAGAATAAACTCATGTTGTTGTGTGTGCAGTAAGACAGTCAGAAAAAAAACAAATACCATATGATCTCACTTATTTGTGGAAGCTAATAAACAAAATAGAAATAAAGGCACAAGTACATGGAAAAGTCTGATGGCTGCCAGAAGGAAAGGGAGAAGGAACTGGAGAAAACAAGGTGACAGGATTAAATGAAGAGTATGTATACATAACCCATAGACCCAGACAACAGTGCAGTGATGGCTACTGGAAAGAGGAGGTTACTGTGTACAGGTGGGACCAGAAGGGAAAAATGAAGGCACCAGTAATAGAGTCAACAATCAAAACAAGTAAACAAATAAAATGAAAACAATATAATTTTCAGGTGAAGTGTTGCAAACCAGCAGCAATGATTGTGTCGTAATTACTGTGGTTTAATTACAAATTGAGTAAAATATCTGAAAATTCCAGATTGCCCTTAAATGCTTACGTGACAAAATCATATTGGAAATAAATAGTACTTATGGATACAAAACATTTCAAATATACTTAACTGAAAAAATATTGTGCCTGTAAAAATGATCACAAGGGAAAATTACATTCATATTTATTTTATCCCAATAAAAATAAAGATAAAAAGAATGACTCTAATTTCAATGAGCTTGACACAACTTAATAGACAGTGGCAGATTGAGGATAAGTTGGCACTTGGTGTGGGATATGCATTATTGGGAGTTTGAGAAGACCAACTCTAATTTCCAATTCCTAGATTTAGTGTAATTGAAAAAAACTGAATTAAATAATCAGAAAGAATATAAATTCAGGAAATTGTCAATTTAAGTTTAAGGAGGTAGATTGTAGCCAAGACTGCACACACCGGAACTTCTGAAGGCTGACAGTCAGCTGTTTTTTGACTTGGTGCTGAGTTGTTAGCTTGACTCTGTTTTGTTAATTCCTGTGTATGCGGTATCAACTTTTTCTTTATTTAAAAGTGAATTAGCTTAGATATTGATGTTCTTGCTTTTGTTTCATAATCATTTTGGCTTTGGATATAATTGCTTTATCTTTGATGTAAATACTATTTCACAAAAATATAAAGAATCATTTTAATAAATGAAAAATTGCCCTTAATAAAGCTATTTATTAAAATAATTTCTCGTTATTTTCAAACAAGAACATAATAGTCTATTTAAAATTTCCATATGCATTGTTTTCAAAGTAATGAGCTTATCCTTAAAGAGAATGAAATGGTCATGTCATCTTATTAACTGTAAAGATATTGCCCTTTTAAAAATGTAATATGCTCTTAAAACTTTAATGTCCTTTCAAAATATCTAGATCATGTCTTGTGAATAGCCAATGATCCTGTCTTTAATGAATGTGTCCTTTTTTGAGGAACTGTAAAAATCTAGCTGTGATGTTGGAGATGAAAAAGACCACTCGTGTCAACTAGGATGTCTCTCAAAGACTGAATATTCAGTAAATGTAGAAACACTGATCCATGTGTCTTATCCATGTAGCATGTGTAGGCAGGTACAGAGGACAACAGAAGAGTTCAGCAGGGTCTTGTGCCTTGTTATAGGACAATTCCACTGTGATCCCTTTATCTTCAAAACACCGCGAGAGAAGAGTGCAGATTTCTCAGGGCCATTCCAGAGATATAATAGAGTCATAATAACCCAGGAGGACAAACCTTTAAAAAAGCATCCTGGAATCCCTTCTCCAAAGAACCTTGACCAGTATTGTGTGTCTTTAGTGCCTTGTGAAAAACATAATAATTTCTCAGTGTGATTGAATTTGTTTTCAGGTTATTCACTATGAGAGTCATGCAAAATTTTAAGTTTGGTGTCTTGTGTTACCTCATCACTGATATCAGGAAGGAGGTCCTTCCTTACATGATTCCTAGAGGTTAACAGTACTGGAATCATTCACATTTTATATGCACTAAAACTGAAGAGATTTTAGTCACTTTACAGTGTGCAATTATTAATAGGTGAGTTAAATGCCTTATTAAACATTTAGCTCACGATCTGCCCAAATTATAGAGGATGTAGGGACACAAATTTAACCTGACAGTTCTGGGCTCAATGCTGCTGATATTTCAGTGATGATATAAGATAATCAAAAAATAAACAAACACCATTTCAGATGGTGATAGGTCCTCTACAGGTTAAAATAGTTGAATGGATGAGATAGAAAATGGGTGGGTTTGGGGTTACTTTCATATGTAAGATGGTCTGGAAAAGTTTTCATGACTATGTGACATTGAAGGAAGATATGGAACAGGGACAAGTGGGTCAAGGAGATTTCTGGAAAAGCTTATTTCAGGAAGAGAGAATGGCTTCTGCAGTAGAGCTGGACCAGGGGGTTGCTTGCCGTACTTGTAGGTCAGAAAACCACTTTGGTGAGAATACATGGGATACAAAGAATGACAGGAAACATAAACAGAAACCAGAATTTCTAGGGCAGTGCTATCAAATAGTGATTTTTTATGAAATTAAAGAGCCTGGGACAGAAAGTAGACCAAGTACATCACTTAGTGTCCCCTTTATCTCAGTATACATGATCTTCAGTGCAAGGCTTTAGGAACTAAAGCACTCACATCCTTGATAATCTGTTAAAAATTATTTGTTAATCTTGGTGTTTTATGTGGATCAGCACTTTAAGCAGCACTAATGTGGGGCCCTTTGGACTGTGATAAAATAATTGGATTTTTTTTGTGATTGAGACACAAGTGACAGGAGGGCTTTGGGAACAAACAAATAAACAAAAAATGACCTGACTTGGGTTTTAAAAGAATTCATCTCTAAAGACTTACAGGCCTTTCTCTGGTGTGACTGATTTTTTCTCAAAGGAAATAGCAGAAAGGTGTTAGAAGACTATTACAGTACATGATGTAGAAGCAATGTTGGCTTGGACCTTAGTGTAGTGGTTTCATCTACACACTGGAAACAGACTGCTGCTGTGCTGATGGATTAGAGATGACTGTGAGAGCAAGGGAGGTATCACCAATAATGCCAAGATTTTACACCTGAGTGTAGAGGGGATGGAGTTGACCTTGACTAAAAGAAGAAAGATTCTGAGAGGATCAGGTTGAGATTTTGGGAGGATGAATTTATTGGTTGTGCACATGTTTCATTCGAAGTACTCAGGGCTCTCAACTGAGACTGGTCTCCCTGTGACAAGTTATTTCTGTCAGACTGATCCTTCTGTGTGAAGTGACTGTCTGCAAGGTGCAAGTTGGGAAGAGAACTGAGATCTTAACACGTTTGTTTGCATTCTCTGTGAATCCTGCATTAAATGTCAAAATTCAACCAGAAACAAAATGGAATGAGGTAAAGTCCAGGATTATCAGCCCTGTGTGTGAAGTAGAAATCACCCCACCCAACACTCAGAGGTCACACAGCAATCACTCACTGTATACATTAGGCCATCTGAATCCTATTTCTTTTTTTTTTTTAACATTGAAGGAATGCTCTACCAAGGTGTAAATTCCTACACAATTCATGATGACCTTCTCTATCAGCGAGGACCCATCATATTTTATGATCTCTCATTTGCTGTATGTAGATCCTATTCTATGTTGCCTTTATCTTAAGCCAATAAATCCAATTACACGATTTCTATGTGGGTCATCCCCCCACACAAGAAGAGACCTACAGAATCAGGAAGCTTATTGCGTACACGTAGAAGAACATCTTTCCCTTTGGCAGCAGTGGTCAACACAATGGAGAGTTGAGCTGTGGTGGGCACACCCCAGAAGTTTAAGACTGAGACTAGGAAGCAAGAAAAAAAACATCAATATTTAATTATAGTTTGGGTGAAAAAAAAAAAAGATGAGGTCTTGAATCCCGAGTATGTCTCATTATCTTTCAGCCTTATTGTACTTGTGTGTCTCCCATACTCCAGGTCAACAGCATGGCCCCCATTCCTTCAGCACATCTGAAACTGTTATTTTTTCTGTTTCAAATACTTTTCTGCAGGTGTTTGTGTCACTCACCTCCTCACTGTGTTCTCAGACCCCTTCCCACACTCAGAGGTGTTTTAGAAATACACCCTTGCTGACCACTTTCTCTAAAGATTCTGTTTTCAATTTCTGACATGCCCGTTGTTTGTTTGTTTGTTTGTTTGTTTGTTTGTTTTTCATGGCACTTTTGGGTACCCGACATTACATCAACATCTTTCCTTCTCCCCCTCACTTCCATAAAACATGGGCTGGAAGAGAGCAGGGCTTGTCTGATCTTGTACCTCCAGTGACTGCAACAGCCTGGAAGTACATGGTGTTGAATGAATGACTCCTGAGGTTTATTTAACCATTTCTGAGCTTTGTCATAAAGGCAATTAAAAGCACCCCTGGTTAAATATTGTTCTTGTGTTTGCTGACATAAATCATTATTATTATTTTCAGTTTTCATTATTTAATATTCAATGGTTGAATAATAGGAAGAGAGCTGCAATTGAGCTTTTCCTGTCTGTGACCACTTCTAGATTATGAGATTTGCCTCTTGCAGGACTGCCTTCCTCATCCTGTGCTGTTCCTTTTTCCTTTAGCTTCAGGTCCAATCAGAAGCCTTCCCTCTTTTCTCAGAGCACAGATCCCATCCAGTCTCTTGGTCAGATCCTTAGTCTATCATAAGGAATTGTCTCCTACTTACCAACCAACAAGAGCCCTTGCCAGTGGACAAATCCTCTGTGGGTGGAGATTGAAAGAGACCCCATGGTGTATGTTGTCTCTTCTGTGGCTGCCTCTTGGAGAGAAGCTTGAGGTTCTGTAAGGCTCACAAGCACGGCTGTCCAGAATTGTGCAATCTGCTGTGTGTCCTACCTATTCGCTGAGCTTTATTTTGGGGCAAGGTTATTATTCTTGTCATGAGAGCTGGATGTGCAGAGTATGTGCATGAGACTCTCCAAGATTTTCCCTCATTTGTGCCACACTTGTTCCTTCTTACTTGTACTGCTCCTCTATATTTAGGTTCCCTGAGAACTCCTGAGGAACCATACACACATGCACACATGCATATGAACAGGCAAACACCCACTCTCATATGAAATTTCAAAAAGCACAAGCCTGGGTTGTCCACTTTTCAGGCATTCCCCAAAGCTCCCTGTCAGGTGCACAGTAATCTTTGCCACATTCCTCTATCTTTCACATCTGACTTGAGCTAAAAATTAGGCAATCTTGAGCTAAACCAAAAAAAAAAAAAAGGAAATATACTGTAGCAATAATGTAACCACCTACTGTGCTTTGGATAGCCTGTGAAATTTTGAAAATATTGCAACTCCCAAGTGACACCTTAAAAATACAGCTTCAGCAAGTGTCCTGCTAATATGGGTGCCTATTTAGAGCAAGATCCCTTGATGTAATAGTAGAATCCCTTCTTCTGCTCTCCTGTGCACAGGAAAAGGCTCCACGTCCTCTTAAACTGCCAATTCTTACAGGGTGCAGTGGGTCAGAGACTCTGAACCTGATAAGCTCTCAGGAGAGCTTGATTCTACTGGCCTGTAAGGTACCCTTACAATAGCAAGGCTGATGGGGGCACATGTGTCCCTGACAGTATGACCCACTCATGCTAGCATTGTCCTCCGCAGTGACTTGGTCTTTGGTCTGTCCTAACCACAGAGAGCCCTAGTAGTCCTGAAAAAATGATTATCATTTCTGCTTGTCACAAGGAAACCAGCTAGGAATCCAGGCTGCTTCATGATTTAAAAGGCTCTGAGAAGGTTTTATTTCCTCCCAGCATGAGTGGGCAGAGATGACTCTGTGGATAAGAAGAGCTCTCTTCTCTCTCAGGCGGTCACCAGACTGGCTGCCCAGAAGGCCTAGAATCTGGAGCATCTCCATGTGAATACTCAAACAGGGGCCCCACCAGTTCTTTTGTTAGGAGGCAATAGTTCTTTGTAGAATCCTCAGCCACTCTGATATGGAAGTGACCAGAGATTCTAGGTTTTCCTGTTTTATTCTTCACAGGACATACCCCTTATTTCCCATGACATCTTCAAGACAGATGACTTCAGAAAAAATAGGCACGTATCCCACAGACCTGGAACTCTGGAAATTAAAACTCATCCCTGATTCTTACTAGGTTTTTCCTCACCTGGTAGCAACTCTACCAGAGGATGAGGATCCACAGATTCTGTCAGGTCAGATATCTGTTAGAACAAGAAAAACATAGGTCTGGGATAATGAGACATAACTTTCAAGGTGGGCCTTTGGAGGTCTGTGATGGGGGATATTAAGTGGGGCTCAACCACAAACTATCAGGAGGTTCCTTTCCTTCCTTCTGACTGTATGAGAACTAAAATCTTACCCTAGGATGTCCCCAAGCAGGTGGTGGCCTCCTCTCATACTGACACCAATGTTTATCTATTCACCCCTTTATGGACATTTGTGTTGTTCCCAATTTTGGGCTCTTACAAGTAAACCTGCCATGAACTTGGGTGTAGAAAAGTCTTTAATGCAAAGAATCAGTGCTTGTAAAACCAATGAGTAGCTGTAGAAATAGAAGTTAGGGAGTTACCCCTGGAAGTCTGGTCTCAAGGCTGCATGGCCTCAGCTCCACATAGAGGTACAGAAACACCTGCTTCTTCACATGAAGCTGTGTCAGCCACTACCCACCCTTCAGTCAACACAGCAGCAGAAATAATGGCCCCATCTCCCTTCTAGCTTCTCCGTTGTGAAAAAGTGCACCTCAGAAACTGCATTTAATTCACACCTGGATTCTCAATCTCTAGGAGTAGGGAAAAGGTAGCCTTTTACCACTCAGTTCTTCTAAAAAAAAATGAATAATAGATTGCCAGGTGCCAAAGACAATACCTAGCATGCCTGAGCCTACATGTAGGCGGTGTGACTTTGGGTGACTGACTCCACCTCATTAAGCACCAATTCTCTCCTGTGATGTCATAAAATATGTTTGGTCTTCTTTCTTGGGTTTTAGAAAAGAGCAACTAAAATGTTTGAAATTTTCTAAGGGATGAGAATGATAAGAGGTTTTTGTTGTTGTTGTTGTTGTTGTTGTTGTTGTTGTTGTTGTTGTGATGAGGCAACTCCTGGCAGGCCTCTGGATAGTTCCAGAGTGAGTTGCAGGATAGTTGCAGATCACCACAAGGACCAACTTCTGATCACAAGCTTGGAATTTTCAGCTGTCAAAATAAGAAAGAAATACTTCAACCTGAAGAGAATTTTTATGAGTGCATTTGAGGCAAAAAAAAAAATGGTGATAAATGTCTAGAAGAAAAATCTCAATGGTTTGAGAAAATGTTCTGAAGAATGCCAATATTTCATCTCATTTTATGCAGAACTCTCCAAGCCAGAGGCCCGAGAGTTTACATGAAATCAATTGGCAATATGTTTGGGACATGGGGAAAAGAAAATTACAGAAATCTTTGAGATCACGTGAAAAGTAAAACAAATAGAGTCATACAAGTAGTAGGTTGGTTGGTACAGGAAAATTTGCAGTTAACAGCAAACACAATAGCCATAGTAATAAGAAGGTATGTTGTCTCCATTATGGCGCAGTGAGGGGTTTGGAAATGAGTAAATTACCCTGACATTTTAAGACATGTTACGGTAGAGGCAAGAAGAAACCCTCAGTTAAGGTAGAGTTTGACCTTTGTCAAGACATACTGGCCTAGAACATGACTATGCAGCCTGACTTGCTTTTGGTAAAAAGTTTTAATTTCAAACCCTCCTACTTGGTTATTTTAGGTTTCTGAGTTGGACATGCCACCTTTCAGGCCCTTCCTTAGCTTGTCAGTTTTAGTATGTGGCCACTTTTGTGTCCACGTTGCCCCTTTCTGTAATAAATGAACCTAAAGGATGCATTGGTGAGCCATCTTAGAGTTAGATAATATTGTCCCACAGTGCTAGGAAGGGATATTTAGGAAGTTTAAGTGTCAGTGTCTGCCTTCCTGAACCATAAACCTTTGGTCATGCAGCAAGAACTTAACCTTGAATGGAAGTCAAAGCCAAATCTTCTCAAAAGTGAAAAAGCAGGTAAAAGGGAGGGAGTTGGTCCCACAGGCCTTTATTTGAAAAACACTCTGGATCATTTCTAACCTATAAGCTATTATGATCTAAGTTTTCCTATCTCATGTCTCTGTGTTTTGCATCTTGTATTACATTCACTTATAGTTTGAGGGCATACTATGCACCAAACCCATTTTAATCATCCATCTGTGAGATGGGTTCTTATTCACTACAGCCCACCTGTTATTAATTCTTAATCAGATTTCTGCTAGTTGTACACTTGGAAGATGTAGCCTTAAGATTTATTTGGGAGCCAGGCTATAAGAACACAATGTTGTTAAGTACAATTACCATCTAAAAGTTCCACAGGTGAGGAGGACATTAAGAGTTCCATAAGTACCTTTCCTCTGCTTCAGCAGCAGGTATGGAGGTTCTAGTTTTATAGCCACTTCAGTTTCCCTTTAAATTAATGTAGTTAATACTCTTGTTGAGTTATGGTATAAGGATATTCAAATAATTAGATTCTAGCATTTATTCATAAAATCCCTTTCTCAACATTTTTCTAGTATCCTTCTACAACCTCTCTTAATGTTAGTTTGTCTCTAAAAAGAGAAACCACCAACATTCTCATTCAGAAACCACCAACTTACAAGGATAAGCTACACTATTTCCACTGTTCTTAAAACACACACATGCGCCCTGGCTGGTGTAGCTCAGTGGATTGAGTGCGGGCCTGCGAACCAAAGGGTCGCAGTTTGATTCCCAGTCAGGGCATATGCCTGGGTTGCAGGCCAGGTCCCCAGCAGGGGGCACGTGAGAGGCAACCACACATTGATGTTTCTCTCCTTCTCTCTCTCCTTCCCTTCCCCTCTCTCTAAAACTAAATAAATAAACTCTTAAAAAACACACACACACAAGTACCTCTTCCCTCCTTTTACAGTTGCATTTCTTCTAAATTTCAAAATGTTACCAGAAAGGAGACCTGGGTCGGGGCAGGTTTAGTGAAGGGCAGCCAGTAGTGCATGAATTCTTTGCTTGTGCATAAAGAGGTCCCCAAAGTAAGCTCAGGTGATTCTAAGCATATATGTATTAAAACTGGAGAGAGTGAACCAAGGGTGGGCCTAGAATAAAAAGGGCAGCAGAAGAGAAAGTAGGTGGGGCTGCTCTGGTTCTCTTACAACTTTAAGGGAAAGATGTGAGAGTTGGAGGAGCTGCTCTCTGCTTATTGCAGAATCACATGAAAGGGGCTCTGGGGAATGTTTTAGGGGATTTTCTGAAACTAGCTACCACTGCTCATTGCTCCCCTGGTTGCAAGTCTAATGGGAACCCCTCAGACATTAGAAGAGAGAAATTTATTAAAAAAAAGATTTCAGTAGGTATAACTCAAAAAGACTACATCCTAGTTTATTTGCCTTGAGGAGATTTATCACTTTTACCTTTTATCAAAAGGTAAAAGTCTTAGGTAAGGTCTGGCAGGATCTCAAAAAATATTCATGAGCTTTTTCAGGTGTGCCATTTCAGGGTCATGGCCTCCACTAATCAGTATCGGGCCAGAGTATCTAAATTATATGACAAAGTACATGGCATAGAAAGGGCCACCTATATGTCAAGTGGACCTGAAGAAAGTGGGAACTGTGTTTGGGCTCCGTGTCATATTTGGACAAATAGAACATCTGCCATATACTTTACGAGCTACAGTGAGAAGTTTCCAGTACTATTATTTATTGCATGAAATCACATTTTAAAAAATATTTTATTTATTTTCAGACGGAGAAGAAGGGAAGGAGAAGGAGAAGGAGAGAAACATCAATGTGTGGTTACCTCTCATGCGCCCTTACTGTGGACCTGGCCCACAACCCAGGCATGTGCCCTGACTAGGGAATCAAACCACTGATCTTTAGGTCCACAGGACGGAGCTCAGGCCACTGAGCCATACCAGCCAGGGCTGAAATCACATTTTTAAACATCAAAGGCCTTAGCTCATGTACATGTTAAAATATCAATAATTGAGTCCACCATATAAGTAAGATTGGTTTCTGTTTGACATAATATATGTTTTTCTGGTTCAAAGTTCCCCCACTCTTTTGTTTCCAGACCCGATTTTCCTTTTCTGCAGTGGTCCACTAGAACTGTAAAATAGAGCCTTTAACTGATTTAACAGGAAGCAACAGGCATTCTCTGGTCAAAATAATTTGTCTATTAAATACTGCCCACCTAGCTGCAACATCAGCTGAATGAATTCTTTTTGCCTTCATGGCAGCAGATTCAGAAGTTTTCAAATTCTCATAATTACCAACTGTTTCAATATCTGTATAACATCTAATAATTCTGCAACCTATTTTCTGTCTTTAATGCACTGCTCTGAAAAAGTTCAGAAGGATTGCTGTTTCCACAACATCTATAGTTTTGAGCTGCACCAAGGACATAGCTACTATTATTGCGAATATGGGGAATTTGATGTTTTCAAAATTGACAAGCCCGAGTTAGAACAATTAATTCAGATTATTGGGAGTTTCTCACTCGGGTAAATAAAAACCTCTACTTGTGTCCATCATGTAAGTTATTCCTTATCCAATATGGTAATATCACTGCTCATTTTTCACGGGTTCATATGTAAACCACATTAAGTCAGCCTCAGCAAGGAATTTCCTGTGACCCATTCCTAGAAGCAAAGGGGTGGTCAGCAGGCAAAACACAATCACAGAAATCTTTATTCCACAAAGAAGCCAGCAAACTTGCTGTGATAAGACTATTACATCAAGTTTAAAACAATAGGTGCAGAAAATGACAAACTTACAGAAGTGCTGAGTATCATGGAAATTCAATGGAAATTCAAAAGAATGAAAATATTTAAAAAATGGAGAGCCCATCAATCTCTTTTCTGTTTGTTTGCAAAGCATGTCTACCACAAAAATGACTGCCATGCAGAGAGGGAGCCCTTTGGTTTCTGAGTCTAATTGTTGATAATAATATCTTATAGGTCTATGATAAACTCTATGGTTTGAGTTAAAACTCGCAAAATATTTTGCTATAAAAGTTAGAAAGTTTATACCTAATCTGTGTCATAATGTGAAGAGCTTTGTATAATTCTTTAGAGATTTTACACCTTACTTCTTTTTTAGAGGGTGGGGGTAGGGCAGTTCCATGACTTTGATCAGGTCAGTTCGGCTATATTAGAACAAATAAAAATTGGAAAGATTATAAATCCTATTGTGACAATATCCACTGAAACCCAGCATCCTCTAAGTTTCTTTCCCTATTTAAAAAGAGGAAAAACTAAGATCCTTCTGAGTCTTTCAAGATTAAATAGTATCCATCTTTAGATATAAGATGGCTAATGTATTTTACTTGAGTTTGCAAAATTGAAGCGCATCCTTTAAAACCTGAAGCCTTTATTTTTTTTGCTAGTTGTTGTAAATGGCAAATTGTGTACTCTTGTAAGTTTAGTAATGTCCTAGAGCATAAAATTATATCACCCACATATTGGATTAAAGTGGAAACTTTAAGAAATTTAACATTTTTTAAATCAGCTTTTAACATGTGGGAGAAACAGGTGAGGCTCTTTGTATATGCCTGGGTCATTTTAGAGTAAGTAACTTAGAAATCTTCCCAAGTGAAGACAAAGAGATAATGACTTTGCATTATTTTTTATTGAATGCAGATCAAAACCACTGTGTAAATTTATTACTAAAAAATGTTTACAGTACATTTGGTAATAAGGAGTGTGAATTTGGAATCACAGAATATCTGGTAATAACTATTTTATTTATAGCTCTGTGACTATGTACAAATCTTGATTTTTACCAGGTTTCTTTACTAGCAAGAGTAGAATTACAGAGGCTTCTATCTAGATTATGTCTCCCTTTAAAGTAATTTTGTATAATGGGCATAATTCCAGCTAGTGCATCAGATCTTAAAGTAAAATGGCAAATATTAGGCAGAGGCAAAGTATTATCAGCATTTATTTTAATGAGAGTGACTGATAGATCTCAACAGTATCTGTACTGGACAGGGCTCAAAGTTGTATTGAAACATCCTGCAAGAAACATTAAGTGTTAAGATTTTTATTTTCTTCATGTGAAAATCCCTCTATAGTTTTAATTTTCCCAATTGTTTCAGTATTCAAATACATTCCACACTTCCAGTAAGAAATATGTGGGTGCCAGATTTAAAAAAAAATCTCTCTCTGTCAGGTATACGGAGGCTGATTAGACCAGTGAAAAAATATGTTGGCTTGTAATGTTTTATAGTTGTAAGGGGAGAAGTTTTGATGTAAGAACGGTCAATAGTTGAAAAGATATCACTACCATTTGCACCAAAGCTTTACTCTTAGTTGGGTTTTGTTAAGAACAAATAAAGTAGCCCCAGTACCTATAAGTGCCTTAGTAATTTTCCTCATTATAGTAATTTTAATTTCTATGTATCTATTAGTAAGAAGAAAGGGAGACACCGTTATAGTCCTCAGCAATTGTATGCTTGCTTTTATATGTTTTTGTATATAAATCTTATTTCACTTTTCTAAATTTCTTTAAATTTATTTTAATTGTTGTTGCAGTACAATTTTCTATCTTTTACTCCCATTCCAACCCCCCACCCAGCCCTCCTTTCCTCCCTCCCATTTCTACCCACCCCTAATGTTTATCCATGTGTCCTTTATACTTGTTCCTGTAAACTCTTACCCTTTTCCCCTGAAGTTCCCCTGAAATTCCCTCTCTCCTCCCCTCTGAACTCTGTCAGTCTGTTCTGTATTTGAGTATCTTTGGTTATATTTTGCTTGTTTCTTTGTTTTGTTGTTTAGGTTCCTGTTAAAGGTGAGATCATATGGTATTTGTCTTTCACTGCCTGGCTTATTTCGCTAGCATAATACTTTCCAGTTGCATCCATGCTGTTGCAAAGGATAGGAGCTCCTTCTTTCTTTCTGCTGCATAGATTCCCATTGTGTAAATGTACCATAATTTTTTGATCCATTCATTTACTGATGGGCATCTAGGTTGCTTCCAGCACTTAGCTATTGTAAATTGTGCTGCTATGAATATTGGGGTGCATAGGTTCTTTTGGATTGATGTTTCAGGGTTCTTAGGATATAATCCTAGCAGTGGAATTGCTGGGTCAAAAGGAAGATCCATTTTTAATTTTCTGAAAAAATTCCATACTGTTTTCCACAGTGGTTGTACCAGTCTGCAATCCCACCAACAGTGCACTAAGGTCCCTTTTTCACCACAACCTATCCAACACTTGTTTGTTGCTTTGTTTATGATGGCCATTCTGATAGTCTCTTCGACAAATGGTGTTGGGAAAATTGGACATCTACATGCAAATAAATGAAACTCTAGCACCAACTTACATCATACACAAACATAAATTCAAGGTAGATAAAAGACTTAAATATAAGCCTTGTCACCATTAAAGTCCTAGAGGAAAACATAGGCAGGCAAATCTCAAATATTTCACACAGGAACATTTTTACTGATAGATCCCTCAGAGCAAGGGACATAAATGAAAGACCAAACAAATGGGATCTCATCAAAATAAAAAGCTTCTGCACAGCTAAAGAAAACAGTATCAAAATAAAAAGAGAACCAACTCTATGGGAAAACATGTTTGCCAATGATACATCAGACAAGGGTTTAATCTCCAAAATATATAAAGAACTCACACAACTCCTCTCTAAGAAGACAAGCAACCCAATTAAAAAATGAGCAAAGGACTTAAAGAGACACTTCTCCAGGGAGGAATATACAGAGGATCCAGAAACACATGAAAAGATGCTCAATATTACTAGCTAACAGAGAGATGCAAATTAAAATCACAATGAGATATCACTTCACTTTTCTGTAATTTGAACTTTAGTTGGTCATACTGTTCCATTACTTCCAGGAACCACTAGGTATTAATTGAAGTAGGTCAGAATAACTGTAATTTTATATTTTGGCCATTAAATTATTTTTTTTTCTGCAAACCCATGAGGGTCCTGGAGAAAATCTTTGAAATTTTTACATAGATTTTTAAATTCTTTTTAGTCTTAGTCATAGGTATATAATCCCAATTCTCCTCTGCCTAAAACTGGCTTTTTATTTCCCTGAATGAAATTGCAAGAATTCTGGATTATTTTTGTCTTAATTTATATTTTCATTTTCTTCAAGTTTATTTGGGAATTGTAGTGGAGAAGATATAAAGGATACTAAAAAAGGAAAAAAAGAAGGAATAAAGAGGACAATTACAGGCAAAAAAAATAAAAACCCTCAGAGAGCACAGGAAAGAGTCAAGGAACTATAGAAGGAGGACTAATTAAGTGCTGGCATTTATTAGCTATACAGGCCTTCTTTAATTCAGTGACAGTCCTTAAATTTTTTTTAATTATTTTTTTAAAGAGAATTTATCTGTTCTCCTCCTAGAAGTTTCCAATTTCCAATAAAGATGTGTTTGTCATTTATTCAAATTTTAGAGCTGTCTTTTTAAATTTGGCATGGAATACTTAATTTGATGTCAAAAGAGGTCTTTTCTATCCATCATAAATGGACACCTACTATATTAAAATCTTTACATTTCTCTAAGTACTTGCACATATAGCCTTTTTATTTATTCTCTATCTGCCAGTGTGGTAACGAGGAGACTGGGGCTGAGAGTATTCACCTTGCATGTTTGATTTCTCATATTAATTTATTTTGCTTTTCTTTGGATATTTGAAGAGTGTGAGTAAATTTCCGGGGATATTTCATGGTAGCTTTAAGTGGGCTGCTTATGGGCTGAGCTCCAAGGAGCTGTCACCTCCTGAGTCACATCAAAGTCTCCTTTGTGTCCCAGTTTTCCTCCCAGGAGGTAGGTAAACAACCTTTATGGACACATCCTCGTACAATCATTTACTGAATTACTTCCTAGTTGAAATTGTCTATGAGGTCTTGCACATTTGGGGGGATTTCTTCAGACACCTGCACAGAGATTCTTAGTCACCCAAGAACACCAGAGACTGGACCTTCAGGAGGAAGTGCCTCTTGACTTTGGAGACAAAGAAGGGCAGTCTCTCGTTTATCCAGCAAAATGTGTTTTGTTTTGTTTTGTTTTGTTTTCAGACTCTCAGCAATTCCACTTAAATCCAAAGTGAAAAAGCAGTCATCATTTGTTTTTTTTGTTTTGTCTGAGTTTTCAACTCTCATTGTTAGCCTAGTTTCTTTCAACTCTTACCTTTTAGGTTCACTTCAAGGACTTTAAAAAATACTCAAAGATATTTAGGCCTTTTACTTTAAAACAGGGAAGTTTAGACTTCTGAGAAATAACTCCTACAAGCTCACTTGATCCAATTCCAAGAGCTACTGAGCAACAATGGGTCCTGAGCTGGTGTCTAGCAAGGTGCTCCTGGGTGGGCTTCTCTAGAATCCTGACACAATGTGCCAAGTAAATGTTAAAGTAAGAAATGTTTAAATATGTAGAGAAATTTGAGTACTTTACTTTCTAAAAAGAAACAATATCTCAACAAGTCAATAAAGTGCTCCAGAGAATGGCAGTTATGTACCTCATTTTAGACGTTACAATCAAAGGAAATATCATAGGTGTTACATAAAAATTATTGGTGATGTATTAGGGAGTCTGGAGAAAGCAAAACATATGAAATACCTGGGATTGGATAAAAATTAAAACAATACACATAACCTTTTTACATTGATGGTTACAGTAGAGTTAGCAGGGAATCCATATGATAACAATAACAATTAAATGTTTTCACTTGTAATGACAAAAATAGAGTGGAAAAGCAAAAAACTCCTCCACATCCCTTCAGAGTCCCTCCACATTTCCTTATGTTGATATCACCCTCTGAAAGTCATATTGCAAATTGCATTTTGAATTTGATCCCAAAACTGTCACAAAAAACCTACAGACCTACAATTAATGTCATCCTTAATGGTGAAAACTAGATGCCTTCCCACTAAAAATGTCCAAAACCAGTTTCATAAATTCCTTAGACATGTTCTCTCAAACATAAAAATTGATTATTGCTATTGTTGATGCTGTAGAGACAATCACATCTATAATGTCAGTGACACCAGTGACAGGATCAGCTCTAGTGATCAGAAGTTGAAACAAAGCTTGAGCTGTATCAACAACCACATCTATGACCATTCAGGGATCTGCTACATCTATGAGACTTTCATGACTTCAATAGTCTGAGACATTCTGCACTTATCCTCCAGAGTAACCAACAAGTGGCTGTGCTTGATCACTCCATCACTGTGGCCTGTCACATAGCTCTTCTGTGTAGAATCACAGGCAGTCCACTCTGACTGGAAGAAAAGGATCCACTCTAAGTTTATCCTGGCCCTCAATCTCACCCCTTACCTGCACACTCCATCAGCCACCTCCTTGGCTGTCCCCAGGCTACCAGTCAGACTTTGCCCTTAACAAATAAACATCCTGGGATAGGTAAGCTTGTTGACTCAGCTGGGTGATGTCTTGAGACACAAGGCTGAATGAAATTCAGGTTTTCATAGCCTCCCAGTCCATGGGATAACTGCAGTCTTCAGATCTTGCTTTGAAAGCTGCCTGCACACATTCTACTGCAGCCAGAAGTAGAAACTGAACACTTCCACCTTCCAATTTTGTTTTCACCCTAAAGGCTGTCCTGTGATCCCCACCTTCCTTAGTCAACTTCCCACCCCTTTTGTAGTCTGACTATCCTGCACTCCAACCACCTTCCAGAACCAAATCCCCAAACTCCCTTTGCATGTATCAAGATGTCCCCTTCTACAACATTTTATTGCCTTCCACACTCCTAGCACCCCACAGAATGCTCATTTTCATCTCCCACTTATCCCATGTCTCCTACCAACTTGTACATCTGATGCTTCATTCTATCCCATTGTCAGGGAACTAATGGGAGTCCCCAAGACATTACCTTTCTCCCAACATTGTGTTTGAACTCTCATGCCCATTCAAATCTGAGAAAATAGCTCCCCTGCTTCAATGCACCATCTCTATAAGTCAGCCCTTCGCTCATTTTTAGTCTTATACTAAGATTCCCTGAAACCCTTATTTGTGGCACCCTGAAGTCGTCTTGAACTTATACTGCTGCACAACCTCAACATGCCAGGGTTTGCAATTCTCATCCTGACTATACGCAAAGCTCATACTCAAGCAGCCCCCCTCTATGCATACCTCTGCTTACCAACAATCCTCCTTTGGTTGGATCTTCAATGATTTCAGCCAAGTAACCCAGATGCCAAGAGAAGCAGGAAAAGAAAGAGCCACAGAAGAAATTGATTACCTATTACAAGGTTCTCATTGCAACACCCTAAGGATAGACATGTGGAGTGTGTGAAAAGAACAAAGAATCAAAACAGTGATCTCTGGCCTGGGCTCCCCATGATGGAGGGTCCAAAATAGGGACTTTTAGTTGCAAACCTGCCCATGGCTATTGTGACAGGGCTTGGATTATTTACTAAATAGGTTTAGTTCCATGACAGAATATCTCATATTTTTGAGCATTTCTTGATTAAATGCAATTCTTCCAAAAATGATCTACCTCATACACAAGTTTATTTTAGAAGTACAGACATTTTATTTAGAGTTTATTTACATAGAGAGTGGGGTCAGTCATACTTCCCATCCAGCCTGAGTGGCACACTTTCAAAAAAAAAAAAATCTAGAGGCTTGACTACTAAAGATAAACACAATATGAAGGTTTCTAAATGTCCTAGGAAGATACATGTGCTCAAAAAGGGGTAAATAAATGCCTCCTTATGTCAGTTATCTAAGGTAATGATATCGGTGATGACAGTGACCCCAGTGATAATGTCTACTCTAGTGATAGCAATTTCAGCAAAGCATAAGCTATGGTGACACTCACATCTGTGGCCATTCAGGGTTCTGCCACCTCTATGAGCCTACTATGGATACAATAGTCTGGGTCATGCTAGTCATATCTTCCAGACTAAAGAAGAAGTTGCTATACTTATACCATTATCTCATCAATGAGAGAAGAATAGAAAGTAATTTGTGAAGCCTTTGGTGAGACCTGCTAGGAAAATTACATGCAGATTTCTAGGATTTGTAGCAAGGATGTGACTTTTACAAAAATAAAACCTCTTTTCAGACTGGTCCCTATGCCTCAGGAAAGATGGAGAGTCTGAATGGAGGAGGTTATGTGACCAGGTAGCTAGAACTATCCATCATGACCTGGGTCCAATCACACCCACTAACATAACATCAGGTGGGTAGAGCAGCATCTATCACAGATAAAACTAATATATGCTGGATTGGACTAGGACAGGAAGTCCAGATCATTGGCATCAACTACCACAGCACTGTAACTTGTTATAGAGCTATACCTGTGGAATCAGAGAAAGGTTACTTTGACTAGCCAACAAAGGAATGAAAGACTCCACTCACTCCAAAATCATGACAGCCCTTAATTTCCCCTCTTATACACACTTTTTTAGCCACTCCTTCACCTGTCCCATGATTTTCAGTCAGCTTTAATCACTGACACACAAATTCCCTAAGACCTGGGTAACTTGTTGACTCAGTCAACACATACCTTGTGATACAGGAATAAAATTTTACTTTTTACACCAACCCCAAGCCCTGAGAAATCTGTTTCTCCAGACCAATCTTTTAGAGGCAGCTTCACACATCCCTCCCCTGTTGTACTGGAGACTGGACATCTTTAGTCTCCAGTTGATTTTCATCCCCAAGATTCGCCTTTTTTCTTGCCATCCATAGGCATCACCTCAAACCTTTTTCTAGTCTGACTCATCTTCACTCAAAATTTCTTCCTGACACAAATATCTACACTACCTCACCTCACATTCTGCATTCATGGTGCTTCCAATCTCACAACCTTTCATCACTTTCAAGACTACTACTCAACCACCACTGGATTCTCATTGATTTTTCTCCCTCTCCTTTATCTTAAGTTCTCTGTCCTATGACTCCTGTTACCCTGTAAACTCAGTGTTTCCCCTTGTCCCATTGTCAGGACATTAATCTGAGTACTTAAAAACTGTCTCACCCTTGACACCATACAACTCTACAAGTTGGGCACATCCACTTTCCTTCACTGGCTCCAGTTGTTCCTCTATCAACAGGTACTCAGCTCATCATTCATATTTTGAACCACAAACTGACCCCTGGAAGAGCTCTTTTGCATAGTGCCCCTTCATCCCATTGATCCTATACAGTGCCTAAAACCCCCAAACCCTTCAGGCTTCACAATTTCTAATCCTGACTCCAAAGACCTCATCAAGCTATGGCCCTTATTTTTATCCACCTCTGCTTACCCACAATCCACTTCTGGCGGCACCTTAAAGGATTTCGGCCAAATGCCCCATAGGCAATGAGAAACAATAAAGAAAACTGAAAAAAAAGGAGAGATTTATTTCCCATTTCCCAGGTTCTGCTTGTGAACTATCTAAGGAAAAACATGTGGTTTGTGAAACCAACAACAACAAAAAAGAACGGGGACACTGATGTCTGGCCTAAACTCCAGGTGAGAGAGTGGGGTCAAAACAGGGTCACCCACTTGGGGCATGAGTATAGCTGACAGGATAGGAACATGCATGTTCATTAGATTTGTTCAGTTTTGTGACAGAATAGTGTTTAAAATCCCTGTAATCTTGCTCCTTGAAGGTGCAGTGAACAAGGATGTCAAAAGAGAACACTTAATGGTTAGTCCCCTGTGGAGGTGCACCTTTTGCAGGCTCTCCCTCTTCTCAGATTCTGGTACCAGGGCTTTTTGGAGGAAACCTTAGGCCACAGAAGACTGTGGGCAGTCAGGATATCTCCTGATTTGGATGCCAAGTCAAAGGTGAAGAACAAAATAAAAATTGTTTATTTCGAACATTGTAGCCAGATAAAAAATTTAATTGGAAGGTAGAAAAATATGGGAAATATTGACACAGTGAGCAAGATGACAGAATTAGCTAATTGCAGGTAGATGTTGCCAAAGTTTAACAGGAGTAAAACCAATTTAAAAATGGAAGAAAAATATTATTCAAGCCCACTCAATATGGCAGTGAGAATGATCTCAAAATTTCTGAAACAGAAGCCTGGAAGGAATTTAAGAAGAGCATGAAGCATAGACATCTGTGGTTCTTATCTGGCTCTATACAAAACAAAATTAAAATTTCTTGTGAAACCCTGACATGAGGTCATTTTACATCTTGGTTGTAAAGTTTCCCATGCAAATTAGGCTTCTGTCTTTTCTCAGAGACTGGGATACAGGGACACCAGCAGAACTCATTTCAGAAGAATGAACCTAGTCTTTCTAGACAGATAGGCTAGCAAGAAGCTTTGGAGGATACCTGTGTGTATTTCACAAGGGCACAGCAAGAATCTGCAACTACAAATTGCATGTCCATTTCCAAAGAAAATGTTCTAAAAAAGGAAGTCAGAGGCCTGTAGTCAAAAAGAACCTGTCAAATGATTAGTGAATCTAAGAGAATATTCAACCCTCTAGGTCCTAACAAAACTGCTTTTCACACAGTTTAGAAGTACACAACTAAATCTCTTTCATCCAAGACCCAGTTTGCATTGCCATCAATTCCTGCAATGTACGAAGAGTGGCAAATTCACAGGCATTAATAAACAGGTTCTAAAATATATGAGAGGCAAGTTCTGATCTTTCAGAAAGCAATGTTTCTTAAGTTTTTCAAAGAAACATTAAATTTTTCTATAGTGACTTTCCTATTGATCAAATGTCATCTCCAAAAAGAAAAGTATTTTTGATCCTACAACATGGCTGGGGACATTGGATTTTCCCTGATGTGTTACTTAACTACACAGGAACTGACATTCATCCTATAGTGTACTCTGACAACACTTATTTTTGTGCAAACTTAGATGGGAATTTTAACAGCCTGTTGAGGGTAGGAAGAAGTACCCTCACACCTCACCTGCAGTCTCCCTAGCTTTGGGGAATTCCCTCTTTTAAGAGATACCAAAATACCAATCAGGTCAATCTTAGCGTTTTAGAGGGTGAGGTCATTTCTAATTATGTGGCCATTGTTCTTAACTAGGACATTGGAGCCAAAGCCTTGGTTGTCTTAAGAAAGTTTGGAATTATATCCTATTAACAAAAAGGACAGAGTCATGCTGAACTCATGCAAATAATTCTGTTGCTGTCAAAACAGAAATACTCAAACAGACTAGAAAATTTGGAGGGGAATCAGATATTGAAACAAAGATCAGTGTAGCTACCCGCATGGGTGTCCTTTAGTCCATTTCCATTGTTTAAAGCTGTGTTCAGGTACCCTCCACACATCCACAAGTAGGAGGGTCAGAGCTCAGATTCCTGTGAGCTTATCATGTGCTCCTACCAGTCATCTCAAGACCACTGCTTCTCCTTGGAGGAACACAGTGTCACTTCCATTGTGAAGATCATTTTACAGGAAACAGAAGTGGAATCTTGTTTGGAATATGACTTTAGGTCATCAACAAAGATAATGTCAACTCAGATTTGTGAGTATTTATTGATGCAGTGAAAGTCTTCTAAAGGCTTTCGATCTCAACAAAAAATCTATTAAAATTGAAAAAAACAAACTCTGATTTTAATAACACAGAGGAGAGAGGTGTTTCACTCATATATTACATGTAATTTGAAGAAACTGATGTGTGGAAAGGTCACACTGGTAATACTCAGCATTATTTATTTGACAGAGTCTATCAAGAAGATTCTGTTGTGCCAGTCTAAGAGGGTGTTTGGGCCAGGGTTGTAATAATAATAAAACTTTTGCCTTGGCACAGCCAGAGAGATGGGCATGACTCTAAGCCATGATGCAATGTAGTCAGAGGGAATTTCTGAGCCTGTGAGAGCAGCTTAGAGGAAGCCTGTGCATCATGGGGCCTGGCGTGCCGTGATCAACTATGGCAGATGAGGAAAGTAGAAAGTATGGGAGTGCTAGCAGGTGTAGCCAATTGTGGAAGGTATAGGAAATGAAGTTATGGAAAAGAATCCAGGCTAGGACTTAAACAAAAAGGGGGGTCTGCCCTGTAAGACAGATGGAATCAGGGACCTGGCAGGACCATGTGGGGCAAAAAACAGGTGAAAATGATTCTCAACGGCTGGCCATGAGGAGATCCCACATGGTTTTGAATTAAGAACTGGAGATCTGGGCAACATAGCTGATGGTGTTGGGAATGGACGGAGAAGTAAACTACCTTCCCAGCCAAGCAAGGATTATGGGGAGGAACCGGGAGAAGTAAGCTACATACTTCAGCTTTCTTTTTTTGTTTGTTTGTTTGTTTTTTCTTCTGGAAGGCAGTACTTCTGATTGGTATACTCTGAAACTGGCCTGACTGGACAAAGGGAAGAGGGCAGAACAGTGTGTTCGTGGGTCTATCTTTGTTTTTTAAAGGGAGTGGGTTTTAATGGCAGAATTCTCCCATTATTCTAAACCTGTATGTCTTTTAATTAAATACTTATTTTCCTTTTGATCATACTATGGCATTGAGAGCCACAATCCTGAAGAGTAATGGAAAGAACCTAGAGTAACAAAAGACCCTATGGGGAGTAATTTCTGTAACACCAGGACAGATTAATTCTCTCCCTGAGCTGAAGACTCCTTCCACTGAATAATCACTGTGTGGAGATCACATTTGTGTCATAGGTCAGGACCATGGCATCCTTGTATTCTGTGATTGTAGTGTTGCTGCCTAGGGAAATGGTCATTTTACTGGACACTATAGAGAAACTTATGATGTGACTTTTTGAGAGTGGGGTTGGGACGTGGGGCCATGCTGCTTCCTCAGAGATCTCAGCCACTCATAACATATAGTAGGGTCTGTAAAGTCCACCAGGGCATGGTCCTGACCTGTGCAGGATGACCACTGTCATCATTGAGATGACAATGTATAAAAAGTGGACAGCACTTTCTCCGTGATGCCAGATTTCTCCAGGGTGAACCCTGATTTGTTCCTGTGAACGTCTCTGTAGTACCAACACAGGAATCCACTTCCCAGCCCATGTGTCATCCTCTAGCCACATTATCACATAACATTTTCTTCTCAAAAGCTTGTATTGATTATTTCTTAGAAGTTTCTTAGACTTCAAAAATGTACAAGTAACACTCCTCATGTAAACTTCCATAAATGTCAAAGAGGGCAGGCTATAAGTCCCTGGGGCCACTATAAGTCTCTGGAGCCAATGAAACTTTATTGTAATTAAAAAGACATTACCCTTTAATTAAACAATTTATAAGGAAAGAAAAACAAACCAACCCAATATTCATACTCTTGGAGTTTGAGAAGTTTTATCTAAATAATTTCTCAATCCTATGGAACTTTATTTTCTCTGCCTATGAACTGAATAGCACCATCAAGTAAAATCTCTACAGAGAAGTGGTTATGGTTTTGAAAAAAGACAAGGACTGTAGACATAGAAGGAAACCCCTCTATGCATTAAATGCCATGCTTCAAAGCCTACAGATAGCACAATACTCTCAATAGAAACATCAAAATTTACTAAGATCATGAATTACATAAAAAATGTTTCTCCCCCCACTTATTGAACATTGTACTGGAAGTTTAGCTGAAACAAGTAGCCAAAAAGAGAAAATAAAAATATCAAAATGGGAAAGTGAGAAAGAAAATGATCTATTTTAATACACAGCATAATGTTACCTGTAGAAAACATTACAGATGTCATCCCCCACCCCCAAATCATCTTAAAACTAATAGATTCAGTGCAGTTGCAGGAGAAAAAAAGCCTCATTTCATTTCTTTGCATGAAAAATAAATATCTCAAAACTGAATTAAGAAAACAGTTCCATTTACAATACCATTAGAAAGACTAGAATACTTTGGAATAAGCTTAACCAAAGAGGTGGAAGGTGTATACACTGGAAACTACCAAAGATTTCTAAAAGGATGGAGTACCATGCATCAGAAATAAGAAGGAGGCCCTACCCTTAGTGGCAGCATGAATGGAACTGGGAAGCATTATGCTAAGTGAAATAAGCTGGGCCATGAAAGGCAAAAGCCATATGACATCACCTATGAATGAAAGTTAATGAACAAAACAAGTGAGCACAATATAACCAGATACACTGAAATAAAGAACAAACTGACAATGACCAGAGGGCAGGGGAGAGGGGGATAATGGGGAGAAAATAGGAAGGGTCATCAAGAAACATGTATGAAGGACACATGGACAAAGACAAAGAAGTATAGGGTTGAGGGTGGAAGAGGAGATATGTGTCGGGTGAGTTCACTGGTGGTAGGAAAATGGAGATCACTGTACCTGAACAACAATAAAAACAAGATAAAAGATAATGTTTAAACGCAAACATGTCACTAATTAAAATAATTTTAAACAAACTGAGTCCTGAATTTCAAAGAAAACAGTAAAAGTAAAACTCTTCATAAAATCTGCACAAAAGGTCTTATTACATCATGGTTTTACAGGTCTTCCCCAAGTTACACTTGTATGTCCCAAAGAGATTGAGACACAGGGACACCGGGATGATTGAATTTTATGAGATGAGCACAGACCCTTTTGATAGATACTCTCTGAAACATAACACTAGCAAGATAATTTTAAGGAGACTCGTGTGTATTCCAAGTGCCAAAAAAATCTGTAATTACAAATTGCAATTACAATTCTAAAGAGAACTCTAAAATATAGAGATCAGAGGCCTGCAATCAGGAAGAACCTGTCTGAAGGTTAACAAATCCGAGGGAACCTTAAGGCCTCTGGGTCATAACCAAACTGCTTACTGCACAGTGGACAGAAACACAACTATATCTCTTGCAGCCAAATCATAATTTGCATCTGCATCAGTTCCTGCAATTTTTCAAGAGGTCAAAACAACTGACACTCCCTAAACAGAGTCCAAACCTGCTTCTCCAGAAGGCTGTGCTTCTGGAGGTTTCCATCCAGACATTATATTTATCTCTACAGTCAATTTCCCATTTATCAAAATTAATCACTAAGGGAGAAGTGTGATCTTGACCCTACAACATGGCTGGTGTCACCTGATTCAGCCTGATTAGTTAGTTACCTAAGTGCAGAGGAACTGACATTCACCACATAGTTTGCTCTGGTGAGGGTTTTCCATGAATAATATGAAGGGAGTTTTAACAGCCTCTTGAAGTTAGGAAGATTTACCCAAACACTTCACCTCCAGTTCACTCACTTTGGGTGATGTCTTTTCTGCAAGAGGTACCAAAAGTCTGAAGATGTCAAGCTTAGCTCTATAAAGTATGAGGTCAGTTCAAATTCCATGGGCATCAGTCTGAACTACAACATTTGAACTAAAGCCTTGGTTTTATTACAAGTTTCCAAATGTACCTTATTAACAAAAAGAACAGAAATACTGAACTCATGCAAATAATTTCATTGGCATAGAAGGAACAATACTCAGGAAACATTAGACATCTTTTGAAAGACATCAAAGAGAAACACAAAAATCAGTGTGGTGGCTCACATTGTTGTCCTCTTGTCCATTGCCATTATCTACTACAGGTGCCCTCCACACGTGTTCATGGATGAGACACAGAGGTCAGATTCTCTAAGCTATTTACCTTTTCTCATTTGTTATCACACAACTACTGCTCATCCTCTGAGGGACACAGTGTCACAATGACCCCTCCACTGTGGACATGGTACACATGAAACCAAACCATGGAGGGGGTTGGTCTGCAATGTGACCTTAAGTCAAAAATAATGACAATGTCAGCTCCCATCTTTGTAGTGTTTATTGACTCAATGCAAATCTTTAAGAACTATTCACCCTTAGAATGAATCAATTATGATATTGCAAAAACTATTTTATTTAAATTTTAACAACATAGAGGGGGAAAGGAGAATCACTTAAATATCACATCCAGCTTAAGTGGAGCACTTTTAGCAGCACTCCTGGGGTTGGAGACTTTACATTGGTAATCACCATCATCCCTTCTCAGGACGGGGTCTATCGTGAGACTTTTGAGGTCAGGTGACAGCCTTTTTCTCTCCGTGAGCTTCAGACTTTTCCCTTTGAAAAACCACTCGATGGCTTCCTGGTCTGTGTCGCAGGTCATGACCACAGCATCCTTATTCTCTGTGACTGTGGTGTTGCTAGCCGAGAGGGTGGGCACACTCACGATCGCTGTGGAGAAACAAAGAAAGAGACTCATTGAGAATGGGCTTCAGACAGGCAGCCACATGGCTTCCTCAGAGATCTCAGCCACTCACAGCCCACAGTGACTTATGTAAAGGTAAACAGAGGGTGGTGCAGGCATTTGGAGGACAGTTGTCTAAGTTCAGGTGATGATACTAAGGAATAAGCTGCAACTCCTCTCTCTCACAACATAACCTCAGACAAAATACAGCAAGAGACACTGAAATAAAGAACAAGCTGACAGTAACCAGAGGGCAAGGAGAAGAGGAGTAACAGGGGAAAGAAGGGGGAAAGGGTCATCAAGGAACATGTATAAAGGACCCATGGACAAAGCCAAAGGAGGGAAGGATTGTGGTGTGGAGATGGGGTGGGGTGGGGTGGGGGAAAGTCATGGCAGGAAAATAGAGACAGAGGTACTTGAACAACAGTAAAAAAATAATTAACTAATTTTAAAAAGAGTAAAGGCCAGGATTTCAATGGAGAACATACAGTTTTTATGATGAATGGTATTGAACAGCAATATCCACATGAAAGTTAATGATGTGGATTCCTGTCTGATACTACAAACAATTAAGTCAAAATTTATCAAAATTAATTTCATATTAATATCAAAACTTACAAAAATTAACTCATATTATATAAAATTCTAAAGATTAGACCTAACCCTTTAAAATGCTTATAAAAAGTATAGAGAGAAGCATTATGACATTGAACTTGGCGTGATTTTATGAATGCAACACTAAGAAGACAGGCAAAAAAAATAGACAATTTGGATATTCTCAAAGTGAAAATTTCTCTTCATCAAAAAAGACATAACATATTGAAAGGTGACCCATGAAATTTGAAAAGACATTTTGCAAATCATATGAAAAATAAAAAGTTAATCTTTAGAATATACAAAAGAATCTATACTCAACAACAACCACAAAACCAAATAATCTGATTTATAAATGGAACAAAACACTTGAATAAACATTTCTCCAAAGAATATATACAAATGGCACATAGTTACAGAAGAAGATGCTCAATACCACTATTATGTACAGAAATGAACATCACAACTATCAAGGTTGAATTTGTTGCTTTTGATCCTGGTTTTGGTTAACTTTGTTCTGCAGGAAAGAGAAAAAAATGCCCTGTGTAGTACCTCTGATATCTCCAAAAGCTTCTTCAAGCACAGGTGGTACCTGTCACCTCTTAGTCAACTTGAGTCTTAGAACTAACAAGGCAGGTCAGCATATCACAGGAACATGTTTGGGAATCAGAGCACTCAGAGGATGCATGTCCTCCAGCTATATGTGTGGGGAAACTGCAGACTTTCTCAAGTGTCAGTAAAGTATCAGTGCTGGTTAAGGAAAAACATAAGACTGGGATTCAGAGAGACCACTGTAATTCTCCTGGTTCTTCACTGACCACCTGATGGCCTGTATCACCAGAAGCCACTCCTTCCAGCTCCACGGATATTTATTGGCAAACTGAAGTGTGTTTCTATGAAGCACCATTTTCCAGGACATCTTAGACGCTGGATGAGGATTTAGCAGAAATAACACAAGAGAACTGAAGCAAGACATTGCTAAGTTGACTACTCAGGACATGAGCTAAGAGGTAGGTCAGCTCTTTCCAGCTGAATGAGACTGAAAAGAGCCAGTGAGCCAATGAATGATAGAGCAGGGTCCAAGAAATGATTTAGCAAAGAGGAACAGGGACAGACAGAAGCTGATAATGGCAGCAGAATCCTGTGCTCTGCCCTTGACCATGAAATCCATTTCTCTCTCCTGAAGGCAGGTGAAGACATGTGCAAATGCAAAATCGGTACCTTAGAACAAGTGCATAGCATGGACATGCCAAAATTCTGGCTCTTGTGGGCAATTTGTGTTAAGTGGCTATGAGACAGAAATTGGAAAAAGAATGAAAATTCTTCTGTATGTGAAAATTATTATTAATACCCCAGGGCCTAAGACCAACAGGAAATCCTATTTTATTAGAGAAAAGAAAAGGATCTGAGATGATGCTCTTAGTTCCTAGGACCACTTAAGCCCTTTCCCTGTGGTGAGGACTCAAAGCACTCCACATCCAGGTTCCAGGCTCTGAAGAGATTTTGGATCATTCATTCATTCAATCACCATTTATTTCTTCCTAATTCATCAAATGCAATTGAGTGCTTGTTCAATGTTCATCCTGAGCTGGTTTCAGGGGTAGAGTGGAGAATAAGAAAGAAAAGTCTTTTCCTTTACATCTGCTGGGAGAGACTGTACCAGAACAGGAAACAAATCAGTGATGTCAAGTCCAGCGCAGGGAGGTGTGGATAGGCCACCTAAGGGGGATGTCTGTGTAATCTACAGAGTGACTCTGATTGTTACTGAAGATAATGTTTTTCTAGAGTAAAAATAGCCTGCCTCCATTTTATCCCCTTCACAGACCAAAATGTATTCCTGTGACTGAAGGCATCTAAGAGAAAAGAATATGAACCACTTTGTTGGCTTAGGAGTCTGAAGACTCCCTCATAAGGCCCCAGAAGTAGAGAAGTTAAGTCTGTGGCTACAAACAGAACTCTACTGACCCTGATCACTTGCTCATGGTTTGTGTGACTCTCCTTTAGTGACCGTATCTCCCTGTTTCTCATTTTCTTCTCAATGAATACTCAGCTTCCAGGGTGTCAGTGGAATGACTGTAAAATATTTAGAGGATCTGACCTAATCTTTAAGTAGAAGAGCTGCTCAAAAGTGGCATCTGTTTTTTATTGATTCTCAGAGAGAACCCCTAACTGATCCCTGGGGAATGAGGAACTTTCAGGAGCATCTTTTTTTTTTTCTCATTTTCTTCTGGGGCATTCTGACCTTCATCTGAGCATTCCCAAGACCCCTAAGTTAGCCAGCTATCTACAAGGACATTGTCTAACTCTGCTCTTCATACAAAACTCAGGTGGTGATAAACCAAATTCCATTTCTGAGGAGATGCTGGTCTTGGTCAGGAGCCCAGACTGGTGACCACCTCAGCAGCCTTGTGACTTGGGCACCCATTAAACTGTTACACACTCAGCCCTCCTGAGGAGGCCAAACCCAACCTAGCATACGCTCACCAGGGTCCTGGGTGTAAACATTCTTGGGACAGGGTCTTGAGAGGGGTCTCTGAGCTGAGCTGTGTCAGAAATTCAGGGGCCTCTCAGACAGTGCTCTGACATTGTACAGCAGTGTCATTCTCAAGGTCAAGTGAACAGGCAGGTGCTCAGGAAGGTAAAATTAGTCTGGTGTCCTGCTGCTGCCATCAACCCGATCCTTCTGTCTGCATTGACTGACTGCAGGGCTCAAATTTGAGAAGGGAACTGAGGTATTAGAAGTTTGTCTGCATTGTGTAAGTATCCTGCATTAAGCACTAAAACCCACCCTGAATCAATATGCCAAGGGAAATGGAGGTAGTGTCCAGGGTATATCAGTCCTGTGTGTGAAGTTGCATTCACCCCACCTGACACCCAGAGGTCAAAGAACAATCACTCACAGTATACAGTAAGCCGTCCACATGCTATCATTTTTTGGCAGCCTTGTAGTTTGACCAGTATGGTGTAGATTCCTGAGTCTTTCATGGTGACATTCATTAAAAACAAGGACCCATCATTGCTTACTATCATTCGTCCACCCGGAGGACCTCTTGTATAACTTTCTGGCTTTACTAAAAGATATGCAATATTATGATGGGTGTCAATGGTTGTTCCCCTGTACCACAGGAAGGAGGCTTCATTGCTAGTGTTATGGCGGATACGTAGAGTCACATCCGACCATTCGAGAGCATCATTTGACTCAACTGTCAGTTGGGCTGTGGTGGGCTGGCTCCAGAAGTTGAAGAGTGAGACTAGGAAATAAGAAAAAAAAAGCATCATTATTAATATCTACATTTTGGGATGGAAAGTTGAGGCCCTAAATCCTGAGCCTTGGTCTACAGGTGAGTTAGTTTCTCTCAGATCAAGGTCAGAGCCATGGCCCCTTTTATTTCAGCACCTCTGAAGCTTTAATTTTTGGTTTCAAATACTCTTCTCCAGCTGTTTGTCTTGCTCATCCCTTCTCTTTGCTCAGATGCCACCTCATACTCAGGAGCATTTTGAAAGGCACCTTTGTTGACCACCTTATCTAAAGATTCTCTGCCTTCACTTTCTAAACTACCCCTACTCTCTTTTACCATGGCTGTTGTGGGTACCTGACATCATATCTGGATCCTTTTTTGTCCTTCTCTCCTACATAGAATATGGGTCCATGAGAACAGGACTTATCTCATTTTGTACCTCCAGTGACTGCAACAGCCGGAAAATACAGGGGTTGAGTGAATTCATGATCCCGGTGTCCTAGACATCCTGGGATCTTTTTGCATATTTCAAAAGTTGGTGATAAAGACAGTGTCTAACATTCCTTGTTAGATATTTCTGGTGCTTCCTCATAAACAAGCATATCAGCATGACAAGTAACAGGGAATACACAGCCAATGAGGGTTTTCTGCCTCTCACCACTTCCAGATTATGAGATTTTCCTCTTGCTGAGCCCCCTTCCTCATCCTAGTCTGCTCCTTTGTCCTTTAGCTTCCAGTGCAATCAGAAACCTTCCCTGATTTCTCAGAGCACTGGTGTCTTCAGCAGATCCCAGCCAGTCTCTGTGTCAGATCCTTAGTCTACCCCAAGGAATTGTCTCCTACTTACCAACCAGCAGGAGCCCTTGCCAGTGGACATGTCCTCTGTGGGTAGAGACTGAAGGGGACCCCATGGTGTATGTTGACTCTTCTGTGGCTGCCTCTTTGAGAGAAGCTTGAGTTTCTGTAAGGCTCACAGGCACCTCTGTCCAGAATGGTGCTACCTGCTGTGAGTCCTACCTGTGTGCTGAGCTTTATTCTGGGATATGTTCATTATTCATGTCATGTCGCCTGGGGGCGGGGTCTGTACACATTATCCTCTCTCTCCCAGCCCTCATTTTTGCCACCCTTGTACCTTGTAACCAGTACTGCTCCTCTATCATTTTGGTTTCTGAGAACTTCTGAAGCATCTGTATACCCCACATACGCAAACACCAAATCCCTTGTTGTGTCATGAAGAGCAAAAGTGTGGAGTGTCTGGGTTTCAATCATTTCCCACAGCTCCCTGTCAGGAATACAATAGCCTCCCCTACAGCCCTCTCTTTTTCACATTTGACTTTTCCCTTCAGAGCAGGAGTTCTAGAACTAACTCTGAAAAAGCTATCAAAATAATGTCAACCCTCCCGTGCATCAGGTCTACTGTGAATTTTTTTTAACATCTCTATTTCCAGGTGAAATCTAAAAAAATGCAGCTTCAGCAGATCTCTAGGTGATGTGGGTGCCCATTTAAATTGTGATGGCTTGATATGAAGTTAGAACCTCTTCTCATGCTTTCCTGTAAACAGGGAAGTCTATATATCTTATTGTGCTACAGATTCTGAGGTGCAGTGAGTCAGAGACACGGCGTCTGACTAGCTGTCAGGAGTGGTTGATCCAAGTGGCGTGTAGGGTACACCTGCAATTGCAAGGCTGATGGGGGCACATGTGTCCCTGAGAGGATAACACACTGAGGCCAACATTGGCCACTGCTGAGACTTGATCTTGGGATTGTCAGCACCACTCAGAGAGCCACAGGTGTCCTAAAAACCTGGATTATTTCTGTTTGTGACACAGAAACCCAGCTGGGCACTAGGTCCTCTCCACGTTCTCTGATGCTCTGAACTGTTTTTCCCTCCTAGCAGAAAGGTCACAGGCATGACTCTGGCTGTGAGTAGGTGTCACGCTTACGGATAATTGCAGAGGGGACTCTTCTTTTATCTCAATTTGTCACCAAACTAGCTTTTGCTTCCCAGGACAAACACGCAAAACCAGGAGTCTCAGTAAGACCTGCAGTTTTGTGGTGTGAAGTGGGACGTGTCTTGCATGTCCCAGGAAGAAAGGACCGTTGGGAAAGTTCAGTGTACGAGCTTTCTGTTTTTTTAGGGGACAGCTTCATGTAGACCATCCCTCTCCATGTCTGTTTGTTGGGCCTGTCCTTGTGGTGCCTGGCTGCTGGGAGAACCTCTGATTTCTACTTTGGCAGCTTTGTTGTGATCACCTCCCCTTCCAAGGTTAATGCCATTCATGAGGTACAGGGCAGCACAGAACCCCATGAAGGAAGAGGCACTCCAAGGCCCTGTCAAACTGAAAAATGTTCAATCCTATAGATCAAGTTAATGCGTTTATCTGAGCCAAACTGACATCATATGTCTGGGATTGAGGTCTCAAATCCTGTGAAGGCAGTTTTGTAGCTTATTTTGTACATTTTAATCAGAGTAGATAGCGAACAAGGTTGTATAAAACCTATTAGAAGGTGAGAGAAAACATGGCATGGAAATCTCTAGAACTGAGTAAAAGGCAAAATGGAGAAATATATATTTTTTTAGGTTGGTGGGTACAGGTTAATTCACTTTTACAGGACAAAGAGGTGTGCAGGGGACCTCATAACATAAAGATTTTGTGGTCTCACACACTTGTCTCAGACTCTGTGCTTGTGAATGGCCCTTCAGAGAAAATCCCTGTGATGTGTCAAAGTTATGCTATCCAAGGGGAAAAGAAAAAAGATAAAAAGACTTCAGGACTCACTGAAGGTAAAGACTGAGCTTTGCTAAGGAAAATGAAGTCCTGGGAAGTGGCAACCTGCCATTACCTGCCCAGTTAGAAAGTTTAGATGAGACTATAATGTGACGATCGGGAAGCCTGCCATGTAGCCAGCCCCCTGAGATTGAGAGGGTTGCTGCACATACCCCTTTTGTTAAGAGTCTCTAGATGTAGCAGACTGGACAGAACAGGCAGGAGGGAGGGCCCAAGAAAGGCCTGTTAAAACAGGGGATGAAAATCAGCCTCCTCCCTCTTAGCCAAAGCCAGATTCCTGTGTCTATTTCATGTGTGTCTCAATGTTGCTCCCTACAGGACTGAGGTGGACTTGCAGGCAATGTCAGGTGATGCACAGGTTTTTGACCAGTGCAGGATGAGCTCTATGAAAAGGCAGGCATTGTCCCAAAGAGTATGAGTCCAGTGTCAGGAGTACTGTCCCTCCAGGGAGATATACTATTTCAGGCAGAGCTCTGTGTTTTCAAGTGTTCAAAGGAAGGGTCTGGTGAAGATTCTTCTGAGGCTTTTGGTGGAGGGTGCTGGCCTGGAAGGTGGATCCCCAAAATGCCCTGTGTGTCCACCATCACTACATTGGGATGTTGCATAGAAGTCGTATCCGTGTCCCTGTCTGACCACAAGAACCAGGATTTGGATGATCTCCACGTGAATACTCCACCCAGGGGCCCTGTGTGTTCTCTTAGGGGAAGAAATGTTCTTGTAGAAACCTCAGCCCCTCTGAGATGAAAGCAACCACAAATTCTGGGTTCTCCTGTTTCTTTCAGCACAGGAAGTTTCCTTTGTTTCCTAGGGCATCATGACCTAGACAGATGGCTTCAGAAACAACAGGTAGGTGTCCCCCAGACCATGAACTCTGTGAATGAAAAGTCACTCCTTAATCTTATCAGGTCAGGGATAGGACTGAAACTGAAAGCTCAGTTCTAGTACATCTAGTCATTAATTGAAGTTATTAAGTACCTCATTTATTACCCAATATCTCTGTGACAACTAGTGATGCTGAGCATCCTTTCATATGTCTCTGAGACAGTCTTTATGTCCTCCTTGGAGAAGTGTCTGTTCAGGTCCTTTGCCCACTTTTTAACTAGGTCACTTGGTTCCCTTTCCATTTTGCTAATGTTTTCTTTAACCATGCAGAAGCTTTTTATATTGATGAGATCCTGTTCACTTCTTCTTTCCTTTATGTCCCATGCTCTAGCGGACATATCAATGAAAATATTGCTGTGTTGAATTTGTGAGATTTTCCTGTCTTTGTTCTCTCCTAGGACTTTTATGGTATCACATATATTGAAGTCTTTTATCCATCTTTAGTTTATTCAACAACTGTGGTACATTTACACAATGGTATAATATGCAGCAGAAAGAAAGAAGGAGCTCCTATCCTTCATGACATCATGGATGGGATGCCAAGTGAAGTAAGCCAGGCCATGAAAGACAAAGACTATATGATCTCGCCTATAAGTGGAAACTAATCAACAAAACAAACATGCAAGCAAAATATAACCAGAGACTTTGAAATAAAGGACAAACTGACAGTAAGCAGAGAAGAGGGACCAGAGAGGTAATGTGGGAGCAAGGGGCACGAAGAAGGGAAATGGTCTTCAAGGAACATAAATAAAGGACCCATGGACAAAGCCAAAGGGGATAGGATTGAGGGTAGCAAGAAGAGGTAGGTGGGGTGGGTGAAACTGGTGCTAGTAAAATGGAGACAACTGAATTTGAAAAACAATAAAAAATAAATAAAATATTACCAAACCAGTTAAAATATTGACATTGTTTTGTGAATCTAAGTATATCAACTTTTCACTTATTACAGAAAATTTAAAACACGCATTTAAATCTGTTCATAAAAATGTTTCATTCTATATTATTCACAGCTTCCCACTCCTGGGGAGCATAATTCCAGGGAAGTAACTGAACGTGTGTGTTATTATCTTATCCATGACCATTCAGGTAAAACTAGAAGCCCTGTGACCCTGACTCATGTATCAGATTAGTCTTTTTTTTTTTTTTGACAATTTGATATTTTTATTATCTTTTTAGTAATATTAATGTATTGATAATTTCTTTTTTTAATTTTAATCATTGTTCAAGTACAGTTTTCTCCCTCCTACTCCCATTCCAGCCCACCCACCCAACCCTCCCCCCTTCCCCCCATTACCCCCCACCCCTAGTTTTTGTCCATGTGTCCTCCAAATTTGTTCCTGTAATCCCTACCATTCCCCCCTGAAATTCCCTCTTCTCTCCCCTCTGGCCACTGTCAGACTATCCCCTATTTCAGTGTCCTTGGTTCTATTTTGCTAGTTTTTTTGTTTTGTTTTGTTGTTTAGATTCCTGTTAAAGGTGATATCATGTGGTATTTGTCTTTCACTGCCTGGCTTGTTTCACTTAGCATAATGCTTTCCAGCTCCATCCATGCTGTTGCAAAGGGTATGAGCTCCTTCTTTCTTTCTGCTACATAGAATTCCACTGTGTAAATGTACCATAGTTTTTTGATCCATTCATTTACTGATGGGCATCTAGGTTGCTTCCAGCACCTAGCTATTGTAAATTGTGCTGCTATGAACATCGGGGTGCAAAGGTTCTTTTGTATTGGTGTTTTAGTGTTCTTAGGATAGAGTCCCAGCAATGGAATTGCTGGGTCAAAAGGAAGATCCATTTTTAGTTTTCTGAGGAAGTTCCAAACTGCTTTCCATAGTGGTTGTACCAGTCTGCAGTCCCACCAACAGTGCACTAGGGACCCCCTTTCTCCACATCCTCTCCAAAACTTGTTGTTTGTTGCTTTGTTTATGATGGCCATTCTGACTGGTGTGAAGTGGTATCTCATTGTGGTTCTAATCTGCATCTCTCTGATGGCTAGCGATATTGAGCATCGCTTCATGTGCCTTTGGATTTTCTGTGTGTCCTCCTTTCAGAAGTGTCTGTTCAAGTCCTTTGCCCATTTTTTAATTGGGTTATTTGTCTTCTTAGAGTGGAGTCATGTAAGTTCTTTATATATTTTGGAGATTAAACCCTTGCCTGAGGTATCATTGGCAAATATGTTTTCCCATACAGTTGGTTCTCTTTTTATTTTGATACCGTTTTCCTTAGCTGTGCAAAAGTTTTTAATTTTGATGAGGTCCCATTTGTTTATTCTTTCCTTTATGTCCCTTGCTCTAGGAGACAAGTCAGTAAAAAAGTTTCTGCGTGAAATATCTGAGATTTTCCTACCTACATTCTCTTCTAGGACTTTAATGGTGTCACGCTTTATATTTAAGTCTTTTATCCACCTTGAATCTATTTTTGTATAAGGTGTAAGTTGGTGCTCGAGTTTCATTTTTTTGCATGTAGCCATCCAGTTCTCCCAACACCATTTGTTGAAGAGGCTATTTTTATTCCATTTTATGTTGCTGCTTCCTTTGTCAAATATTAATTGACTGTAGAGGCTTGGGTTTATTTCTGGGCTCTATGTTCTGTTCCATTGGTCTATGTGCCTGTTTTTATGCCAGTACCAGGCTGTTTTGATTACAGTGGCCTTGTAGTATAGTTTAGTGTCAGGTATTGTGATTCCTCCTACTTTACTCTTCTTTCTCAAAATTGCAGCAGCTATTTGGGGTCGTTTATGGTTCCATATAAATTGTTGAAGTGTCTGTCCTATGTCTGTGAAATAAGCCATTGGTACTTTAATAGGTATTGCATTGAATGTGTAAATTGCTTTTGGTAGTATGGACATTTTAATGATATTAATTCTTCCAATCCATGAACACGGTATATGTTTCCATTTGTTTGTGTCTTCCATGATTTCTCTCCTCAGTGTTATGTAGTTTTCTGAATACAGGTCTTTTACCTCTTTGGTTAGGTTTATTCCTAGGTATTTTATTTTTCTTTTTGCTATTTCAAATGGGATTTTTTTTCTTGTTTTCTGCTTCTGCTGTTTCATTGTTGGTGTACAGAAATGCCTTTGATTTCTGGATATTGACTTTGTATCCTGCTGTTTTACCATATTCATTTATTAGGTCAAGCAGTTTTTTGGTGGAGTCTATAGGATTTTGTATGTACACTATCATGTCATCTGCAAAGAGTGACAGTTTTGTTTCCTCCTTTCCGATTTGGATTCCTTTTATTTCTTTTTCTTGTCTGATTGCTGTGGCTAGAACTTCCAGTACTATATTGAATAGAAGTGGTGAAAGTGGGCATCCTTGTCTTGTTCCTGTTCTTAGTGGAAAAGATTTTAATTTTTGCCCATTGAGTATAATGTTGGCTGTAGGTTTCTCATATATGGCCTTTATTATGTTGAGGAATGCTTCCTCTATTCCCACTTTACTGAGTGTTTTTATCATAAATGGGTGCTGTACCTTATCAAATGATTTTCTGCATCTATTGATATGATCATGTGGTTTTTGTCTTTGCTTTTGTTTATGTGATGTATTACATTTACTGATTTGCGTATATTGTACCATCCTTGCATACCTGGAATGAATCCCACTTGGTCATGGTGTATGATCTTCTTAATGTACTGTTGGATGTGGTTTGCCAGTATCTTGTTGAGGATTTTAGCGTCAATGTTCATCAGCGATATTGGCCTGTAGTTTTCTTTCTTTGTTGTGTCTTTATCTGGTTTTGGAATTAAGATGATGTTGGCCTCATAAAAAGAGTTTGGGAGTCTTCCATCTTTTTGGATTTTTTGAAATAGTCTGTGAAGGATAGGTGTTAGTTCTTCCTTAAATGCTTTGTAGAATTCTCCTGTGAAACCATCTGGTCCAGGGCTTTTGTGTGTTGGGAGATTTTTGATTACTGCTTCAATTTCTTTTGCAGTTATTGGTTTGTTCAAGCTTTCTGCTTCCATTTTATTGAGTTTTGGAAGGTTATATTTTTCTAGAAATTTGTCCATTTCATCTAGGTTTTCAAATTTCTTGGCATACAGCTCTTTGTAGTAATTTCTTACAATCCTTTGTTTTTCTGTGGTATCTGTTGTAATCTCTCCTCTTTCATTTCTGATTGTGTTTATTTGGGTTTTCTCTCTTTTTTTCTTGTTGAGTCTGCTTAAAGGCTTGTCGATTTTGTTTATCTTTTCAAAGAACCAACTCTTGGATTCGTTGATCTTTAGAATTGTGCTTTTAGTCTCTATGTCATTTAATTCTGCTCTGATCTTGGTTATTTCCTTCCTTCTGCTTGCTCTAGGCTGTCTTTGTTGTTGTTCCTCAAGTTCTTGTAGATGTAGGATTAGGTTGTTTGTTTGAAATGTTTCTAACTTTTTTAGGTGGGACTGTATCGCTATGATCTTCCCTCTCAGGACTGCCTTGGCTGTGTCCCATAAGTTTTGGGTTGTTGTGAGTTCATTTTCATTTCTTTCCAAAAACTGTTTGATTTCTTCCCTAATATCATTCTTGACCCATTCCTTGTTTAATAGCATGCTGTTTAATCTCCATGAATTTGAGTGTTTTGGGTTTTTTTCCTTGTGGTTGGTTTCCAGTTTCAGTCCCTTGTGATCCGAGAAATTGCTTGGTATGATTTCAATTTTTTTGAAATTGTTGAGGCTTGTTTTGTTTCCTATCATGTGGTCAATCTTTGAAAATGTTCCATGTACATTTGAAAAAAAATGTGTATTTAGCTTCTTTGGGATGGAGGGTTCTGTAAATATCAGTAAAGCCCAGTTCGTCTAGGGTATTGTTCAATGCCACAATATCTTTGTTGATATTTTGTTTGGAAGATCTGTCCATTTTTGATAGAGGGGTGTTAAAATCCCCCACAATAATTGTGTTGCTGTCAATATCTTTCTTGAAGTCCTCCAAGATTTTCTTTATGTTTTTGGGTGCTCCTATGTTGGGTGCATATATATTTACAATATTTATGTCTTCTTGGTGAATTCTTCCCTTGAGTATTATGAAATGACCTTCTGGGTCTCTCTTTATGGACCTTCTTTGGAAGTCTATTTTGTCAGATATGAGTATTGCTACCCCAGCTTTTTTTCCTGTCCATTTGCTTGGAAAATTAGTTTCCAGCCCTTCACTTTCAACCTGTGCAGATCTTTTATCCTGAGGTGGGTCTCTTGTAGACAGCATATGTGTGGGTCATGTTTTCTTATCCAATCAGCCATTCTATGTCTTTTGATTGGAGCATTTAATCCATTTACGTTTAAGGTTATTATTGATAGGTACTTATTCATTGCCTTTTATGTACGTGTGATCCTCTCTCACTCTCTCTTTTCCTTTCTTTCCTTAAAGCAGTCCCTTCAGCATCTCTTGAAGAGCTGGTTTAGTGGAGGTGTATTCTTTTAGACTTCTTTTGTCTGAGAAGCTTCTTATTTGGCCTTCTATCTTAATTGAGAGCCTTGCTGGGTAAAGTAGTCGTGGTTGCAGGCCTCTGGTTCTCATTACTTGGATTATTTCTTGCCATTCTCTTCTGGCTTGGAGTGTTTCCATTGAGAAGTCAGCTGTTAGCCTTATTGGGGCCCCCTTGTATGTTACTTCCTTTTTCTCCCTTGCTGCCTTTAAGATTCTCTCTTTGTCTTGAAATTTTGCCATTTTAATTATGATGTGTCTTGAGGTGGGCCTCCTTGGGTTCCTCTTGATTGGGACTCTCTGTGTTTCCTGTATTTGTGTGACTTTTTGTCTCATCAAATTAGGGAAGTTTTCCATCATCACTTGTTCAACTAGGTTTTCTATCCCTTGTTCTTCTTCTTCTCCTTCTGGTATCCCTATTATACGGATATTATTATGTTTCATATTGTCTTGCATTTCTCTTAATCCCTCTTCATTTTTTCTGAGCCTCTTTTCCTTTTCTTGCTCTTTCTGGGTGTTTTCTTCTACTTTGTCCTCTAGCTCGTTGATCCGATCTTCTGCTTCATCGATCCTGCTTTTCATTCCTTCTACTGTGTTCTTCAGTTCAGAGATTGTATTCTTCATTTCCTCTTGGCCCTTGTTGAGAGTTTCTATTTCCTTTTTTATGCTGATGTAGTTTTCATTGAGTTCACTGTAGCTTCCCTGTAGTTTCTCGTAGCTCAGTGTGAGCTCATTGAGCTTCCTGACAATCACTGCTTTGAATTCAATATCTGATAGTTGAATTGCCTCTGTTTCATTTAGCATTCTTTTTGAGGCTTCCTCCTTTCCTTTCATTTGGGGAGTATTTCTTTGTCTTCCCATTGTTTGTGAGACTCTTCTTGTTCACCTCAGCTTCTTATATTGATCTGTTCTGGCTCCCTGGGTTTTATGATGTGAACTTCTTTAGTAGAGTAGCAGTGAGTTTCAGTGGTGCTGTTTTCTTGACCCCCCAAGCTCACTGGTCTTGGGCTGTCGTTTAAGTTGGCTTTGTGTTTGCCTTTGGGTTTTGATTGTTGTTGAGTCTTTCTTTGGTGGTTCCTTCCCGCCAGCTGGTTAAATGTGGGTCACTCTGTCCACCACCTTCTGTATTTTGTTGTGCTGGTGAGGGCAGGTTGTGTTGAAGCTGGTTCTTCTGTGTGTACAAGGTTTAAAGAAATCTTGTTCAGTTGTTTGTATTGGGTACTGTCTCTACTGTTTAGTTGTATTTCCAGATAAGTCCTGGATTGAGGTTTGTGTGGTTACTACTCCCTCCTTCACCTTCTTCTGCTGTTATCTGTTAGTGGTTCCTTTGTTGTTGGGTTTCCTCTTCCAGTGGGTATCCTGGTGTTCACCTCCTCCACCTATTCTTGTTGCAGCACTCCCCCTAGGATCCGTTCTTTGTTCTTTCGGTTCTGCCACAATCCTTGGTCCTCTGTTTTCATAAATGCTGAAATATTTTGGTTGCTTGCCTTTCTACTCCAAAGATCGGTCAGGACTCTCTCCCCTGAGCAGAGGAAAGCCAAATCTCAGTATTTTTCTTTACTGTCATCTTCACTTTCATCATGTATAATCACTAAGAAAGAACTGTATTCTTGATCCGACAACATGGCTGGGTCACCTGATTTAGCCTGATTAGTTACCTAAGTGCAGAGGACTTACATTCATCACATAGTTTTCTCTGATGAGAGTTTTTCGATGAAACCTAAGATGGGAGTTTTAACAGCCCCTTGAGGTTAGGAAGCCTCACCCACACACTTCACCTGCAGTCTTTCTAGGTTTGGGTGATGTCCTCTTCTCCAACACATACCGAAAAACCAAAGAGGTCAAACTTAACTCTGTCAAGTGTGAGGACATTTCTAATTCTGAGGGCATCAGGGTAAAACAAGACATTGGAGCTAAAGCTGGGTTTTGTTACTAAAGTTTCCAATTACATCTTCATAACCAAAGAACACAAATGTACTAAACTCATGCAGATAATTGTATTGACATACAAATAAGAATACTCAAGAGAATTTAGAAATCTTTCGAAAGACATCTAAGAGAAAGACTAAGATCAGTGTTGCTACTCACATGGGTGTCCTCGTGTCATTCCCATTGTCTGCAACTGTGTCCTGGTGCCCCTTCATGTTTGCATGCAGAAGAGAGAGAGCTCAAGTTCTGTGAGCTCCTCATCTGCCCCCATTGGTTATCACATGACCACTGCTCGTCCTCTGAGGGACACAATGTCACCTTCTCTGTGGACAGGGTATACATGTGACCAAACCGAGGGAGGTGTTGGTCTCAAATGTGACCTCAAATAAACAGTAATGGCAATGTCAGCTCACATTTTTTAGTGTATAGTGACTCAGTGCAAGTCTTCTAAGAACTGTTCACTCTCAGAACAAATCTGTTTAATGATTCTGACACACCTAGGCAGCCTTAGAAGGAATGGAAAACCATCAGGTTATAAAATGGCACCATGGGAAGATGCTTGCAGACACTACTCAGAAACAACAGATGAAGATTAGGGTCTGGGGTTGACCTATCTGGTATAACTGGATGCAGCTTTAACTTGAATCTGCAGCCAGCAACCAGCTCTAGCCAATCAAACTCTGATACCCTTCTCAGATTTTTGTCTTTAAAAATACTGACCTAAGATCAACCGAGAGAGTCCCAACCTCCCTTGGTTGGCTCCACTTCCCCTCTTATGCCCGGGTAATAGACCCAGCTCCTTAGCTCACTGCATACGTCTGGTTTCTTGAGTGACTCTGACTGAACAGATGCAAAAAAACTTAATTTAGAGTTTAACAACATAGAAGGGGAAAGGGGGGGGTCACTCAAATTTCACATCCAGCTTAAGTGGAGCACTTTTAACAGAATGGATGGAGTCAGAGATGTTACACTGGTAATGACCAGAGTCATCCCTCTGGACAGGGTCTATATTGAGGCTTCTGTGGTCCTGGGACAGCTTCATTCTTTCCATGAGCTGCAAATCTGCCATTGAACAACCACTGTGTGGAGGTCATATTTGTGTAGCAGGTCAAGATCACAGCATCCTTATTCTCGGTGACTGTGGTGTTGCTGGCTAGGAGGGTTGGCTTTCTCACAGATTCTGTAGAGAAACAGAGAATGTGACTCATTGAGAATGGGCTTGATATGTGGAGCCATGCTGCTTCCTCAGAGATCTCAGCTACTCACAGTCCCCAGTGAGCTATGTAAAGGTCACCAGAGTATGGTCCTGACATTTGCAGAAGAGCAATTGTGTATATTCAGGTGACAATATGTAAGGAGAGAGCTGCACCTCTCTGACTCCATATAACACCAAGGTAATTCCTTTTTAAAAGAATATATATTTTATTGCTTCTGTTTTATAGCTGTCCCAATTTTTTTTCACCCCTTTATTCCCCACTGCCCTGCATACCCATCCCACCAGCATTCTTCCCTCTTAGTTAATGTCCATGGGTTGTACATACACGTTCATTGACTTCTCCATTTCCCATACTATTCGTAAACTCCCCCTGTCTATTTTGTACATACAAGTTATGTTTCTTACTCCCTGTATCTTTTCCCCCATTCTAACCCCTCCCCCTCCCCAGGGGCAACACTCAAGTGATCTCCACTTCTGTAATTCTCTTCCTGTTCTAATTGTTTGCTTACATTGTTTTTGTTTTTTATTGATTCAGTTGTTGATACTTGTATATTTGTTCTCATTTTACTGTTATTGGTTTTAATCATCTTCTCTTGCTTAGATAAGTCCCTTTAATATTCCAAATAATAAGGGCTTGTTGATGATGGACTCCTTTTACTTTACCTTGTCTGGGAAGCACCTTATCTGCTCTTCCTTTCTAAATGGTATCTTTGTTGAATAGAGTAATCTTGCATGTAAGTCCTTGCCTTTCTTGACTTCAAATACTTCCTTCCAGCTCCTCTTGATTGCAAGGTTTCTTTGGAGAAACCAGCTGATAGTCTTATGGGAAGTCCTTTACATATAACTGTCTCAGTTTTTCTAGCTGCTTTTAAGAGTGTCTCCTTAACTTTTATCTTAGGTAATGTAATTATGATGTGCTTTTTGTGTGCTTCCTTGGGTCCAACTTTTTGGGGACTCTCTGAGCTTCCTCAACTTCCTGAAAGTCTACTTCCTTTGCCAGATTGGTGAAGTTCTCCTTCATTATGTTTTCAAGTAAGTTTCATTTTCTTGCTCTTTCTCTTCTGCTTCTGGTACCCCTATGATTTGAATGTTGCAATGTTTCAATTGGTCCCAGAGTTTTCTAAGCCTCTCCTCATTTATTTGAATTCTTATTTCTCCATTCTTTGCTAGTTGAATGTTTATTTCTCACTTTTGCTCCAAATACTTCATTTCCTTCCCCCACTATTGGTCCCCTGTATATTTTTCTTTATTTCACTTTGTGTAGCCTTCACTTTTTCCTCTATTTTGTGACCATATGCAACTATTTCTGTGAGCATCCTGACTACCAGTATTTTAAACTCTGCATCTGATGGGTTGGGTGTCTCTTTCTCACTTAATTCTGTTTTTGGAACTGTGATCCACTCTTTTATTTGAGCCATATTTCTTTGTCTTGGCACACTTGTTATGCTGTAAAGGGCAGAGCATTAGGTACTCACCAACACAGGGAAACCCACATTGCTGTGCTGTGGCTCTGTATGTGGGGGAGAAAACATTGACACTTGTTCTGCTCTCAGCCAGCTTTCAGTCACTTCCTCTCTTACCCACAAACAAATTGGGCTGTTTTGGTGCTGATAACCATGTGGGTGGTTTTGTGTACATTTTAGGACCCTGTGGGTCTCTCCAGTGAACTCTTCTGTGAGGCTGTGAGTTTCTCCCACAGCTGCAACCCCCACAGGTGTTTATAATCACAAATTTTGAGGCTTTATTTTCCCATGCTGCAAACCTGGGTTGCCTTGTAAGTCTCACACCCCAGTTGTTCCTTCCAGTTTTCCTGCATGCAAAATTATGACATCCTAGGCTGCCAGCTGCTGCTTTGCCACCTGAGTCTGTCAGCCTCAGCCTCGCCCACTCAGTCCACCAGCTGCTGCCTTGCTGGACATCCTCTCCACCTAGGCTGCCTGTCTGCACTCCTCCTATCAGTCTGAATGAATGTTTCCTTTTTAACTCCTTGGTTTCTGCACTTCCATACAGTTCAATTTTCTGGCAGTTCTGGTCATTTTTTGTTTTAAATTTGTTGTTGTCCTCCTTTTGTTTGTGCAAGGAAGCAAAGTATATCTGCCTATGCCACTGTCTTGGCTGGAAGTTTCAGGGTAATTCCATACCTGTTCCCTCAGACACCTCTGTAGTAGTAGCACACAAACCCCTTTACAGCACATATGTCCCATAACCTCATATTCAGGTACAATTTTTCTCTCATGAGCTTTTATTGATCTTGGTCTACAACTTTTTTTTTTTGACTTCACAAAACATCAGGTCCCACTCTTTATGTAAACTTTAATGCATGTTGGGGAAAACAAGTTTGCCACCTTTGTCCATCTCTGACAGCAAGGGTAGCTTACAGTAAGTGGAAAAGCGTTTAGCTTTTGTTAAATAAATTATTAGGCAGTAAAGATGGCCCAATCCAGTCTTCATGACTGTAGACCTGGACAATTCCCATCTAAAAGAGTTCTCAGTCTGAACAAGACTCTATTTCCTGGCCTACTGATTCAGTATCTTGGTGAAATTCTTCTCTAGAGACAAGAGGTTCTGGTTTTAACAAAAGACATTGATTGTAGGAAGCGAAGAAAACTCTTCACTATAATAAAGGCCACACACAACAGCCCAGAACTAACACAATATTTCATAGAGAAACTCAAAATCCTTACTAATATCATGAACAAGAACAGAATGCTCTTTTTTCCACATATTCAACATAGCACTGGGAGTTTGGACCACACCATTTATGAGAGAAGATGAAATAAGTTGTATATAGATTGGTAAAAAAAAAGAAATAAAAACTATCCGTTTTGAAAAGATGATATAATCTTACATGCAGAAAACCATAGAGTTTCTGACACCACACACACACACAGACACACACACACACACTTCAAAATAACAAATAAGGGAAAAGTGCAAGACGTAAAATCAACATTGGCATCATTCTCTTTTTTTGCAACAATCAAGAATTTCAAAATGAAATTAAGAAACAGTTCCATTTACAATAGCACCAAAAAACTAGAATATGTAGTCATTAACCTAATTAATAATGCGGAAAATGTGTACACTCAAAACTACCAAATATTTTTAAAGAAATTAAAATAACTACAAATCAATGGAAAAGCAAATAGATTAATTTATTGGAAGACCCCAAACTGTCTACATATTTGACACAATCACTATCACAATCCCAAGGTCGTCCTGGCAGAAACTGAAAAATCCATCCTACATTTCATAAGGAAATTCAATGAATCCCAAATTGTTAAAAAGATTTTTAAAAAGAAAAAATGAAGGCATCATATTTCCTAATTTCAGTACTCACTGCATAGCTAAAGTAACCAAAACAGTGTGACACTGGCATGAAAACTTCTGTTCATCAAAAGACACAAATAAATGGTTTCAATGAAAAGGCCAAGACAGTTCAATGGAGAAAAGACAGTCTTTTAAACAAATGGCACTCTGTAGTGCCATTTTAACAAATGGCATATCCACATGAAAACAAATGACATGTTGTTGTCTTATACCATACAAAAACAATAAGTCAAATTAGATCAAATTCTGAAGGTTAGAACTGAAACTTTAAAATGCTGAGAAAAAGTACAAGGAGGACCATTATGACAATCAATTTGGCAATGGTTTTATGACCATGACACTAAGAACACAGGCACAAAATAGACAAGTGGGATTTTGTCAATATCAAAAATTTCTCTTCAACAAAAAACACAATAGTCCCTAGCTGGTGTGGCTCAGTGAATTGAGCACTGGATAGCAAACCAGAGGGTTGCCCATTCAATTCCCAGTCAGGGCACATCCTGAATTGCAGGCCAGGTCTCCTGTAGGGGGCACGGGAGAGGCAAGCCCACATTAATGTCTCTCTCCCTCACTTTCTCCCTCCCTTGCCCTCTGCCTAAAATAAATAAATATATAAATAAAAACCACTATAAAAAAGATATCATATTGAAAGGTGACCTATGAAATGAGAGAAAATTTTTTTCAAATAATATGGAAAATAAAAGGTTAATATTTAGAATACATAAAAATCTTTAACAACTCAACAATAAGGACAACAAAAAATATGATTTTAAAATCGATAAAATAATTGAATACACATTTCTGTACAGACTATACACAAGTGGCCAAAAGTCACAGAAAAAGATGCTCAACACCACTATTATTTACAAAAAATAAAAATCACAACTTCTAAGCTTCAATTTGTTGCTTCTGATGTTCAGTGTAGTTAACTTTGCTCTGCAGGAAGAGAAAAAAATACCCCTGTGTGATACCATTGACATCTCCAAAAGCCTCTTCAAGCACAGTTGGGACCTCTCACCTCTCAGTCATCTTGAGTCTTTAAAATAACAAGGCAGGACTGTATATCACAAGGAAATGCATGGGAATCAGAGCACTCAGAGAATGTATGGCCTACAGCTATATGTCTGGGGGAAAGCACAGACTTTCTCAGGTGTCAGTTCACTATCAGTGTTGGTTAAGGAAAGACATAAGAATGGGAGTCACAGACAACCCTGCACTTCTCCTGGTTCTTCACTGACCACCTGACTGCCTACCTAACCAGAAGCCTTTCCTTGCAGCAGCACTGACTTCTATTGCCCAGCTGAGGTGTGTTTCTGTGAGGCACTATTTCCCAGAACATCCTAGAGACTGGGTTTGAGCAGAAATAACACAAAAAGACCGGAAAAAAGCCAGTGGTCAGTTGACTACTCAGGCCTCTGGCCCAAGAGGTACATCAGGTTTTTCTGAGTGGGATTGACTGAAATGAGCCACTGAGCCAATCCTAGAAATAAGTTAGCAAAGAGGAAAAAAGACAAGCAGAAGATGATTATGGCAGCAGAATTGTGTGCTCTGCCCTTGACCATGAAAGCCATTCCCTCTCACCTGAGGACAGGTGAGGACTTGGGCAAATGCCAAATGAGTGACTTATAGCAAGTGGGGAACATGGACTTGCTGAAATTCTGGCACTTTGGGGCAGTTTGTATTAAGTGGCTATGAGATAGAAATATGGAAATAACGGAAATTGTTCTGTATGTGAAAGTTCTTACCACCTCAGAGCCTAAGATCAATGGCAAGACAGACTATTTATTAGAAAAAAGAAAAGTATCTGAGACATGGGTCCTCATTCCTGGAGGAACCAAAAGCCTGTGGCCAATGGTGAGAATTACAAGGAACCTGTATCTAGGTTCCAAGATCTACAGAAATTTTGGATCATTCTCTTATGTATTCACTCATTCATTCATTCATTCATTAAATTAACATTTATTTCTTTCTAATTCATCAAAACCAACTGTTTGTTACATGTTAGTCCCTGAGGTAGTTTCAGGGGTAGACTGGGAAGTGAGAAGGCAAAGTCCTTTCCTTTATATCTGGTGGGTGTGACTGTACCTCAGGAGGAAACAAATAAGTGGTGTCAAGTCCAGTGCAGGGAGGTGTGGATGGGCCACCTGAAGGGGATGCCTGGGTATTCTGTACAGGGACTGATTATTAGTGCAGGTCATTGTTTTCTAAGGAAAAAAAGATTATTTCCTCCTTTTTTCACTCCACAGACCAAAATGTATTCCTCTGAGCTGAGGATTCCTAATAAAAAAAAGACCTGAAAGAATTCATTGGTTTAGGAGCTCAGAGGTTCTGGAATGTGGCCCCAGAGGTAGAGAAATTAAGTCTGTGACTAAGACAGACTTCAAATGACTCTGGTCAGCTGGCATACTGCGTGCGACTCTGCTTTAGTGACTGTATCTCTCTGTGCCTCACTTTATTCTCAATTAATATCATGCTCCCAGGTTGTCAGTGTACTCACTGTAAAATATTTACACTAACTGACCTAAATCATGGGTTAGAAGAGCTGCTCAAGTAAGTGCCAACTGTTACTGATCAACTCCAACAGAGAATCTCCTGGGCTGATTCCTGGTGAGTGAGGACCTTCCAGAAGCATCTTTCTCCCTCAATTTCTTCCTGGGGATACTGACATTTCTCTGAACTTTTCTGAGATCCCCTACACAGTCAGCTATGCCCAAGGACAGTGTCTAACTGTTCCATCCACACACAGACTCAGGTGACAGACCAAACTCCATTTCCACCAAGATGTGCCTCTTGGGCATGAGACTTGATGGCTGACTGGCTCATGAGACTTGGGGTTTGTGCACCCATTAAACTGGTACACATTCAGCTATTCTGAGGAGGCCAAACCCAACCTGGCATAGACTCACCACAGTCCCTGGAGTCAAGATCCCTGGCATAGTGTTCTTGGGAAGAGTTTCTGGGCTGAGCTGTGTATGAAATTTGGGGGATATCTCAGACCATGCTCTGAACTACTACAGCAGGGTCATTCTCAGGGTCAAGTTCCTAGGTAGGGGCTCAGGACACTGAGCTGAGACTGCTCTCCCTCTGCAGAGTTACTCTCAACAAACTGATCCTTCTGTGTGCAGTAACTGTCTGCAGGTTTGCCAGTTGGGAAGGGAAGGGAGATCTTAGGAAGTTTGTCTACAGTCTGTGTGTCCTGCATTAAATGTCAAAATCCAACCTGAAACAATGAGCAGAGGGCAATGCAGGCAGATCCAGGATTATTAGTCCTGAGTATGAAGAAGCAGAAGTCACCCCACCCAACACCCAGATGTCAGAAATGTATACTCATCATATACATTAAGGTATACATACCCGGTTAGCATTCTTAAATGTAGATGTTCCAGTACTACAGTGCATATACCTGTGTCATCCTTGGTGACATTTACTTGCATCCAGGACCCATCATAGTTTATTATCACAAGTCCCCCTACAGGACCTCTTACATGCTATAACAAGTTTTCTATAAGAAATGCAATTTTCCAACCTTCATCCATGCCGTTCCCTCTATACCATTTGATGCGAGCAAAGTTGGGGGTCTTACTGTCGAAAGGAGAAAAAATAAAGAATATTCTCCCCTTCAGTAACATTTCCTTCGAAAATACCCAGTTCATCTGTGGTGGCCAGGCACCAGAAGTGTAAGAGGAGACTAGGAAAAAAGAAGAAAAAATGATCAATATTTGTATCTGTGTTTTGAGATGGAAAGATGAGGCCCTGAATTCTGAACAAGTCCCTTCATCTCTCAGCCTTGGTCTACACATCTGTGTGCCTCCCATGGTCAAGGTCAACAGCATGGTCCCCATTGCTTCAGCACCTCTGAAGCTTTTATTTTCTCCATTTCAAATACTCTTCACAAAATGTTTCTCTTGCTCAACCGTTCTCTTTTCAGACGCTTTCTGACACTCAGGAGCTTGATGAAAGACACCTGTGCTGACTGCTTTCTCTGAGGATTTTCTGCTTTCATTTTCTGGCCCTGCTCTGAATTTTCATGGCAATTGTAGGTACCTGACATCAGATCTGGATCTTTCTCTGTCCCTCTCTCCTCTGTGGAACATGGGCTTTCTGATGCCAGGGCTTGTCTGATCTTGTACCTCCAGTGATTGTGACAGACTGAAAATACATGGGGTTGAATGAATAGGTGATCCCAGGGTCCTGTACCTCATTGGGTTTTTTTCCCATACCTGAGGCTAGTGGTAAAACAATCTCTAGCACCCATGGTTAAATGTTTCTCTGGTGTTTCCTGACATAAATCAATATTATTATTGTCCGTTTTGATAGTTCAAAACTCCACGATGTATAAGAAGAAATGAAAAGCAATTAAGGGATTTCTTCCTGTCATGACTTCCAGATTACATTTTTCCCTTGCTGAGCCCCCTTCCTGAACCTTTTCTGCTTCTTTCTCCTTCACCCTCAGGTTCAAACAGAAGCCCTCCCACTCTCCTCAGAGCACTGGTCTCTTCTGCAGACCCCAGCCTGTCTCTGTATCAGACACTTAGTCTACCCCAAGGGATTGTCTCCTACTCACCCACCAGCAGGAGCCCTTGCCAGTGGACAAGTCCTCTGTGGGTAGATACCGAAAGGAATCCCATGGTGTCTGCTGCCTGCTCTGCGGCTGCCTCTTTGAGAAAAGCCTGAGGTTCTGTAGGGCCACAGGCACCTCTTTCCAGAACGGTGCAATCTGCTCTATGTCCTACCTGTGCACTCAGCTTTATTCTGGGGCATGTTTACTATTCTTGTCATGTGAGCTGGGGAAGCTTCTGGGCTCAGAACCCTCCAACTCCCTGCCCTCATTTTTGGCACTCTTTTCCTTTCTAACCAGTTCTGCTCCCCTCTATACTTATTCCCTGAGAAACCTGAGGTCTTTCAACACCACACAAACACACAGGCACACATACACACAGGCACACTTACATGCACACACTTGCATGTTAACACACAGACACAAAAATCCACTCTCATTTTGAGATAGCAAAGCACAAGCCTGGGGTGTCCTGGTTGTGGGGTTCCCCCAGAGCTTCCTGTCAGGTGCACATTTGCTTTTCCCATATCCCTGTCTCTTTCACATTTGACTTTTCCCTTTAGAGCAGGTGTTCTTGTGCTAGCTCAGGTGTTCCTGTCACAAGGGTGTCACTCCTGCTGCGCATTGGATCACCTTTGAGACTTTCAACATCATGGTGACCCAGTGGCACCTTAAATATGAAACTTCAACAGCTGTCCTGCTATTGTGGGTGCCTATTAAAATGAGATTTCCTGATGTAAATGAAGAACCACTTCTGCTCTCTTGTGCACAGGGGAAGTCTCCAGATCATTTTAAACCTCAGATTTTGACAGGGCAGGGCTGCAGTGGGTCAGAGACTCTGCATCTCAAGGGCGCCCAGGAGAGGTTGATCTTACTGGTCATTAGAGTACACTTGCAATAGCAAGGCTAATGAGGCAACATGTATCCCTCAGGGGATGACCCACTCATGCCAGTATTGGCCTCTGATATGTCTTGGTCTTTGTTATATCAGCACCACACAGAGAATGTCAGGTGTCCTTAAAAATGGGGATTATTTCATTTTGTGATACAGAAGCCCAGCTGGGAATACATGCTGCTTGGTGTTCTCAAATGCTCTGAGAAGGCTTTATTTCCTCCAAGCAGGAATGTCACAGAGATGAATGTGGGGGTTACAAGGAGTCAAGCCTTGTACTATTTGCAGAGTGGACCCTTCTTCTATCTCAGGTTGTCATCAGACTGGCTTTTGCTTCCAGAGACAAAATCTCAAAACTAGAAGTGTAAACAGGACTGGCAGTTTGGTTGTGTGAAGTGGGAGGTGTCCTGAGTGTCCCAGGAAGAAAGGACTGGGGTGAAAGGTCAGGTGCCTGTGGATTTCCTGGTGATGGAGGGACGGGTTCAGGTAGACCATTCCTCTCCATGTCTGTTTGTCGGGCCTGTCCTTGTGCTCCCTGGCTGTTGGGACAACCTCTGATTTCTGCCTGGAAGGCTTTCTTGTGCTCACCTCACCTTGCCCATGGATGATGCCAGACAAAGGGCAGAGAGCAGCACAGAAACCCCTGGGAGAGGAGGTGCTCAATGGCCCTGTCTAAGGGAAAAAAGGTGCTAATCTGTATAGCAATTTAACGAGTTTATCTGAGCCAAACTGACCTCATATGCCTGGGAGCATGTCCAAAATCCTGTGAAGAAAGGCAGTTTTGCAGCCTGATTCATACATTATAAAAGTGGAAGGTGAACAAGGTTTATAAAATCCATTAGAAGTTGAAAGAAAACATAGCAGAGAAATCTGTAGAACTATAAAATAAGATAAAATGGAGACACAGATATGTTTTACATTGGTGGGTAGAGGATAATTAGCATTTACAGGACACAGAGAAGGTGCCCAGGGGACCAGACAGCATAAAAAATGCTGTCGTCTCATACACTTATCCCACACTCTGTGCCTTTGACAGGTCCAGCACACAAAATCACTCTGATGTGTCAAACTTATGCTATCCAAGATGCAAAATGAAACAAAACAAAACAAAACAAAACAAAACAAAACAAAACGGATCAGGGCTCACTTAAGGTAAACACCGAGCTTTGCTAAGGAAAACATATGCCTAGGATGTAACAACTTACCATCACCTGCCCAGTTAGAAATTTCTGATCAGAATATCCTGTGAAGCTTTTCAAGCCTGCCGTGTAGGTCATTTCTGCACCCCTGTCTGCTCACAGGGCCCAGGAGCTGGAGCATCTCCACGTGATCACTCAAATGGGGGCCCTGTGGGTTCTTCTGTTAGGGGAGGAGAAGCTCTCCTAGAAAGCTCAGTCCCTCTGAGTTGGAAGCAACCACAGATTCTGGGTTCTCATGTCCCCTTCTGCACAGGAAGTTCCCCTTGTTCCTCAGGACATCACAAACTACACAGATGACTTCAGAAACAGCAGGTGGGAGTCCCCTAGGAATTCTAGGAATGAAAAGTCTTCCCTGATTCCTATAAGGTCAGGGTATGCTCCTTCCTCCCCTGGCAGTAACTCTTTCATGGATTCAGAATCCAGAGTTTCTGTGTGGTGAGGTGTCTGTGAGAACAGGAAGAACACAGGCCCTAGGTGATCAGACATAACTCAAAAGATGGGACTGTGGAGATCTGTGAATGTGGGAGGAATAAAGTTCGGTCCAACCCTCACTGTTAGGAGGGTCCTTTCCTTCCTCCTGAATGCATGAAAAGTAAAATCCTCACACTAGGGTGTCCCCAAGCATGTGGTAGCCTCCTCTCATGCTGACACCAATGCCTGTGTGTCTATAAGAAACATCATTGGACTGCAAGTGTCACCCAGGATGACAGTCTTCCATTGTGTGATTTACTTTATTGATTCAATGAGTGTTTAGGGAGCATCTGTGATTTTCCAGGTTCTTGGTTTGAACCTGAAAACTCCAAGTAAATTAAGACATGTGTGGGCCCTGTGCTCATTGAGTTTTTCTTATAACAGAGACAGGGTCTTAGATAAATCATGGCTCTCGGGAATTAATTATAATCCAGTGAAAGGCTGTGAAGGAGAACTTCGGGTGCATACACAGCATGTACTGAGTCTCAGCTGGTCGTGAGATTACAGAGGTCCTTCCGAGAAAGCACCTATTTGCCTAAACTTGTTGAGTTAGTGGGCATTTTCCCGTTGAAAAACAAAGTCTATTAAAAAAACGCTGCCTTCAGAGAACTGACCTTTGTTGACATTGCCTGGATGGAGTAGCAGACACAGTCCACTGTGGGGAGCTTGGAGAGATAGGGAGACTGTGGAATGATTGATACTGGTGACATTGGGCCCTGCTGGGCTGTGGGTGCCTCTGAGATGTGGTCAGGGGTGACCCAGAAAGGCTCCAGCCTGCAGAGTAGTTCTGCCGCCCCCTGGTGGACAATCCCAAACTTGGCAAGAAAATGTCTTGTCACAGCTAATTTTTTTAAGTTTCCTACTTTCTACTCAACTTATACTTTAGGCAATCTGTCATATGTGTATGTATAATTTTATATACACTTACTGGATTATAGCTGAATATAATATGCTTAACATACAGAAAGTATACAGTTCATGAAATTTTCCCAGATGCATGCACCAGAGAGGCTGTGCAATGAAAAAAGTGATCACATCTCTTACTACTAAAGTTTTCTCATGCCCTCTTGTAATTCCTTTATTCTTCATCTCTCCACATCCTTTTTTAGTGTCAAGGAAACTCTTATCATCTTTGCTTATTATAAATTCCTTTGATTTTCTGGAACTTTCAAAGTTTTTATGCTAAGCTATTCATTTTTAGGCCGCATTGCCTGATGGACTAAACACAAGTATTTTGCCATAGCTATTTCTTAATGCTCTAGTAGTACCTCATTCCAGTGATGTATCATTTTTGTTTATCTATTCACCTTTTTGTAGCCATTCTTTTTTTTTTTTTTTCCTATTTCCTACAAGTAAACCTGCCAGGAACATTTGTCTGGCACAGTCTTTGACACAAAGCGTCAGTGCTTATAAAACCATGAATACGTAGAGGAATGGAAGGTAGGGAGCTATCCCTTGAAGTCTGGTCTCAAGATCACACAGCCACAGCCCCACCTAGAGGTACAGAAACACCTGCTTCTTCACATGAAGCTCTGCCACAGCCCACCCATCAGTCAACACAGCAGCAGAAATAGTGGCCCCATGTGCCTTCCAGCTTCTGAATTATGAACCAGTGAACCTCAGAAACAGCATTTAATTCACATCTGGATTCTCAATCACTAGGAGTAGAGTAAAGGTAGTATTTAACTTTTCATTCACTCTGATATACGAGGAAACCTAAGAAAAAGGAAGGATATACGCCAAGTGCCCATAGACAACACCTAACCTGTCTGACTGCTGCAGGCTGTGTGACTCTGGGTGAGTGACCCCACCTCAGTAAGCATCAGTTCCCTCAGGTGATGTCATCAAAATGTGTTCAGTCTTCTTTCTTGGATTCTAGACAAGAACATCTAAAACTTCTGGAATTTTTTAAGGGATGTGGGTGCTAAAAGTACCTTCTGTTCTGATGAGGCAACTCTTGGAAGGCCTCTGGATATTTGCAGAGTGAGGGCAGGTCACCAGAAAGACCAAGTTCTAATCAAAAGCTTGAAATTTTCAGCTAGGAACAGAAGGAATGTTTCAAACTGAAGGGAAATTTTAGGAGTCTTCTTGAGCCGAACATGACAATAATTGCAAGGAAGAAAACTCTCAATGGGTTATTAAGAAAATGTTCTGAAGAATGGAAATTTTCCCACTTATTTTATACAGAACTGTCAAGGGCAAAGGCCTCAGGGGTTATATTAACTCCTTTGACAGTAGATTAGGGAAGTGAGAGAAAGAAAAGTACGGAAATCTCTGAGATTGGGTAAAATGTAAAACAGACACATACAATTGTTATGTTGGTTGGTACACAATCATCAGAAGTTAACAATGAACACAATAACAATAGTGGTGAGAGGGTATGTGGTCTCTGCTCTGGTGCAGTGAGGGGTCTGGAAAAAGAAAATTACCCTCACATTTTAAAGGTATGTTATGGTAGAGGCAGAAAGATAATAACACACTCAGTTAAGGTAAAGTGATTGACCTTTGTCAGGAAAGATACCAGGCTAGGACATGACGACCTATCACGAGTCACTTTGGGTTAAGAGTTTTAATTTCAGACCATCCTATGTGGCCACCTAACATGTCTGAGTTTGTAAGTCCCACCATGCAGGCCTCCTCTTAGCTTGTCAGGACTAGAATGTGACCCTTTTTTTCTCCACACTAATGCTTTTCATTATAAATCAACCTAAAGAACACATTGGCGACTCAACGTTTTTTGGTAGATGGCACTGTCTCAAATTATAGGAAGGGAAAATTATAGGAAAATTCTGAGGAATTTTAGTGGCAGTGTTTGTCGTGCTGAATGATAAACCATTGGTAATACAGCAAGACCTTCACCTTGGATGAAAGCCAAAGCTGAATGCTCTCAAAAGAGAAAAGCAGATAAATGGGAGGCAGTCAGTTTCACAAGCCTTTATTAAGACAAATATCCTGGATCATTTCTAACCTGTAAGCTAACATGATCTAAGTTTTGTTATTTGTCTCATTTCTCTGTGTTTTGCAGCCTGAATTACATTTACTTATAGTTTGAAGGCAGACTATCCACCAACCCAGCTTCACTCATCTGATCGTGAGATGGGTCATAGTTACTATGGCTCACCTATTATTATTTATTATTACTCTGATTTCTGCTAGTTGTACACTTGGTAGCTGTAACCTTAAGATTTATTTTGGGATGAGGCTGCAGGAACAAAATGCTGTTAAAATTACAATTACCACCTAAAATTTCCACAGGTGAAGAAAGTAAGAGTTTCACAAGTACATTCCCTCTGCTGCAGCAGCAGGTATGGAGGGCCATGTCTTACAAGCACTTCAGCTTCTGTTTGAATTAGTATAGTTAGCAGGCCTTTGTGAGATAGGGTGTAAGGACATTCACATCATTAGGTTCTTGCATTTATTCATAAATTTCCTTTCTCAATATATTTATTTCAATAACCTTCTACAACTCTCCTTGATCTTAGTTTGTTTCTACTTTCTCACTCAGAAATAACCAACTTATGACAACAAACTACCCGCTCCTTACTTGTCTTAAAAGACACACACACATCCCTTTTCTTCTTCTTGCAAAACATTTTTCTAAATTTCAAAATGTCATTAGTAGGGGGGTCTGGCCCAGGGCAGGTTTGTTAGGGTAGCCAGTAGTGCATGGATTCTTGACTTTGGGCAGGAATATTTCACAAAACAAGCCCAGGTGATTCTGAGGGCATGTTTATGAAAGCTGCGGATAGTGAAACATGGATGAGACTAGAATGGAAGGAGCAGCAGAAGAGAGACTGGGCAGGCTGCTGTGGCCCCCTTACAATGCTACGGGAAAGAGGTGAGGCCAGGAGGAGCTGCTCTCAGCTTACTGCAGAGTCACAGAAAAGGGGCCTGGTGGAAAGGCTTGGGGGTTTGCCTGCAATGAGCTGCCACTGCACATTGTTCCCCTGGTTATGTCTTGTGGGGGCCCCTCAGAGATTAGAGGAAAGTAAAATTAATAAGCAAAGAATTCAGTAGGTGTGCTTCAGAAAGTGGGAACACTGGCTTCTTTGTCTTGACGACTTTTATTGATTTCCAAAAACAATTTTAGGCGAGGTCTCAGGGAAGATCTCAAGATAATATTCATCAGCTTTTTCAGTGTGCCCTTTCAGGGTCATGGTCCCCCCTAATGGGTCAGGACCAGGGCAGAAAGTCTAGATTGCATGACCAGCTAAATGCCAGGGGTGGAAAGGCCACCCAGGAACCCAGGTCCAGAATATGGTTTTTCATTGCCAGGTACCCAGGGCTTTTCACCCTCGTGAACTTTTGTCTCGTATAAACTAAATGCCCTCCCAGCTTTTCCATCCTCACTTCTTAATTTCCCCATTTCACTTGCCAAGGGATATTCCTAGAGTCTTACTAAGCTGCCTCAAAAGAAAAACCATAGCATTTTAATAATATGAGTTATTATGTACAGATTTAGAAATTATTTAACAGTTGAGCTATATCCATACTGTTTCAGAAAAGCCCAAAGAACAAGTCTAATTATTATTATGACTACTATTAGCAGACATGGAAAGACAATCAAACTGAGAATGTTCAACATCAATTTGTAGATATAAAGGTCTTGTTAATGCCTTGGGATACCTGTCTTTCTCTCATATTGATAGGGGGCTTAAGACTTGGAAAATTTTAGCTAAAGGTAAATATTCATAAGTCTAGCAATTAATGTGTATGTTAAGCTTTTTGTTTCAGAAACTACAGATAAGGCCCATCTGGTGCCTGAGAAAAAGCGGCTGACCTCTTAGGGCGCTAGCTAGAGATTGCTGCCTGGAGACATCCGTACCAGGCCACTACCTCTCCCCCTTGGAAACAACTGTTGAATTTCAAGGCTTTTGCCAACCTGTTTGTCCTCCCGCACCCCCTTATAAAAGATCTGGCCAGGAAAGAGAAAGCAAGATGGTTTGTTAGGGAATGAACCCGCTATCTTCTTAGATTGGCAGCCATCTGATTAAAGCACTCATAAAAGATTCAGTCGCTATCATTGCTTATTGGATTTGGTAATGACAGGCAGCCCGAACGCCGGTATCTCTTCCGGTTACACTTAGATCAATTTCATGTCAAAGGAGTTCTGCTTTGGTCCTCATAAATTGATAGCTCTTCAAATGAGATGTAATGAACTCTGTGTAAGTACTTGCAAATAGTCTTTTTAGTTTTCTATCTGAGGGAACAGTAATGAGGAGACTGGGGCTGAGAGGTTTTATCCTTCAAGGCATGGTTTCTCACGGATGTTACTTTTTAAATTTTTTTTAAAATCTGAATTATTTCTCCCCTGGCATCACTCTGTTTGGGGCTTATTGGGAATTAGAGTCTAAAGGTCTTCCTGCTTACAGACATCACAAATTTCTGCCACCAGTTTTGGGAGTCTGTTGGTGATGCTAATTTAAGAGCTGGAAACAGATCTATCCACCTTGTGTTTAGCAGGCTGCATCCTTCTCTTGCCTTGTCAGTACATCTTTTGCAACCTGCTTTCCTGACAAGATTCCATTTTTTTACTCACAACTTCCAGGTTGTTTTTCTTTTATTCTTGTTTAAGGTCTTCATACATTCATTCATCTTTAGAAAGAAAATGGATGCAGAAAGAGAGGGACAGGAACACTGATAGTGAGAGAGAAACATCGATGGGTTGCATCCTGTGTGGAGCCTGACAGGGGACCAACCCTGCAACACAGGCGGGTGCCCTGACCTCTACTCAAACCAGGGACATTTTTGGCTCTGTGTGACAATGACCGACCAACAGAGCCACACCAGTCAGGTTCCCATTTATTCTTCAACTAGAGATCATGAGAGCCAGCTGTGGGAGCAAAAGATATTTTTGCTCTCATCTTTTCAATTCTACTAGCTAAGCTAATAATCAAATTATCAGAGCTAGATTAACAGAAGACAATGTACAGAGTCTATAATACTAATGAATATTCTGAAGTTATAAGAATAGAGACCCAATGAACTATTGGGTAGTTGTTGCGCGTGGGTCACCGGCCAGCAGTGACCACGGAAGGCTGCGGATGGCTCGCCGAAAACACGCGAGAAACAACAAACATGCACAGAGACAGACTAGTTTCTGTGGGGAACTAGGGACGAAATGGGCACCCCCCTAGTGGGGAGGGCGCCAATTTACTGTCCATACCTTCTTTTATTGGGCTCATTTTGCATAATAATTCAGGTAAAGTACAGTACTCATTAGGGGGAAGTAAGGAACCATAGAAAACAAGGAACTCTGCTGGTCTATTGAGTCGGGGTCAAAGAGCTGTAAAACTTTGAGGAACAAACTAACTTCCTCCTTGGACCCCTCTCATTCAACTGAGAGCATTCTAAACAAAGGTTTCACAGTAATTTACATATCCTTTCTTAGGCCTGATCACCTGGGGAATCAGCCCTTTTCAGCACAGAGCTGCACCACCCTGGTCATTGTTTCAGGCTTAGGTGGAGCAAGGGAACTAAGGCAATAAGGAGATTTTCTCCCAGATGATGAGAACTCAGGCTATGTCAAAGCCGAGGAGTGAGGGTCCATCACCCCCTTTTGCTGCAGCCCTCCAAGTCCTTCTTTTGGGGGGCCTCCCAAAGTGATCATGCCTGTCTTAGGTCGTTCCCCCCGTGGGGAATCTTACCCGTCTTTGGCTAACTGACCAAGCTTTTGGGGGTTCAGTTATGAATAAAGCAGCAGAAGTGGCATTCCTGCCAGGGAGATAAGCTTTTGTCTCCTTGCTGGCTTACGGTTCCAAGGGCATTCCCTTAGCCTTAGCCTTAGCCTAGGCGGGGGTTTCAGCTTCTGATACCAGTCAGGGCAGTTCCCAACATCTCCCCCTTTTTTAGTTTTTAAAATCAATTGTGGTTGTAAGCCTGTGAAACTTACTTTTGCTGTTTTCAAATGCAAATCAGAAGAAAAGCAACATCTACATACATCATAAGGCAATAATAGAAATTAAAGCAGAAACTAAATTCTATGGGTTGTGAATACCTAAATTTCTAAATTCAGTGCAAGAAAACATATTAAGGGAAAAACAAAAGTAATAGGTCTGATTACATTTCAATCTTTGAGAGAAATTACATAGATATCAGGAAAGGCAAATCACTAGGCAGTTTGAGCATAATGCAAGCCTGACTTTTTACAAGAGGTTTCTTAACAGGTGCAGGACTGTCCACCGACTCATCACCCACTTTCTTTCGTGGGTGCTGAGTTTTAATTTTACGTCTGCCAGAATGGTTTCTCATACCTTCTCCCCTGTTTTCAGTTAGGACTGCTAAGGGTTCCATAAAGGTGGCTACTTGCTGGTCTCTGATATGACCCTGGGAAAACAATTTGCAGATACACCGAAGTACACAAATCAATATTACAATCAGTAAACAACCAGTAGCTCCAAAAACCCAAATTCTCAAACTAATTCCATCAAACCATGTTTTAGGATTCATCCAACTAATATTTTCATTAAGGGTTCGAAAAATGTCCTGTTTGGTTAAACATTGAATGTCCTGCAGCTGCTGATGTAACTCCAGCTGCAATTTATCAATTTGTCCTTTTAAGTTACTGGAGAAAGCTCCCCTCAAGTGATGTTGTATATCAGTCCAGGTATGTTGGCTGGAATTCCATTGTAGCGGTGTGACGCACAGTTTGGAGAAACCAGGGTCACAGGTTAGGTGCTGACGAGTCACGAGTGTGTCCTGGCATTCGCCAATCCAGTCTAGTGCTGACTCAACTGCAGAAAGGCAGGTCAGGATCTCCTGATCTATTTGGGCCTATTGGACTAATTCTAAAGTAGCACTGATTAAACAATAAGTGCAACCAGGTGTTAAACTGTCAGACTCATAAGGAGGGCAGTGCATTGTTAAATGCTATAATGTCATTTGGATTCATTCATTTTCTGGTCATATTCTGGAGATGACAGATTTGGAAAGAGTTGGAAGGCACAATTAAATCATAACCACTATTAAACAGTGGTCTTGTTAGATTTATGCAAAGAAACCTTATGTCATCACTTACTCCTTTAGAAAGCCAAATTCTGGAGGGATCAGGTAGGGAGAAAAATATAAAGTGTGAAGGAAAATCCTTTTCCTTCTGATATCTACCAGGCTTCTGAAAACTTTCACTTCCACAGACCTTCTGAAACATTCACAAACTCTCTAATCTTTCTTTCATAACTTTCTGATATCCACCAAGATTACATCTCCATGCCTTATACCTTCATCACATAACTTCTTTCCTAAAACTATTACTTTTCCATTTATCTTTACAGTTTCCCATTTACATTCCTAGAGTGTAAAGTTTCAACCTTCCCTGGAATCCTCAATTTCCTTTTCAGAGCAGATACAGAGCAAAATCCATCCTTCTCTGTGGGGTGAAGGTGGCGCCTCCATGATCTGCTCACTCAATTTGCACACCATTTCATTATCAGAATCAGATTCCTCCTCGTCTAGCTCTGTTTTCTTTGCCCAGATAAACTTGAGAGAATCCCTGACAAGCCTCCAGGTTACAAAGTTGTGCACACCAATAGATATACCACTGTTTTGCAAAGATTTCAACCTTTCACCCACTTTTCCCAAACATCAATGTCTAAAGTCCCTCTATCAGGAAATGAAGGACAATATTTTCTTATAGATTGCAAAAGCTGAATCAGATGCTTTTCTTTCACCTTATACTTTGCTTCTTTAAGAACTTGTAATATATGCAGAAAAGCTTTCTGCCCTTTAGATAAGTTACAACCCATGTTTACCTTCCTTCTTTTTTTTTCAAAAGAAAAAGCTTACTTTTATTTATTTTTCATTGGCCAAAATAAATCACCTGATTACTTTTTTCAAGGCAAATCATTTTTTCCCCCAAACTTGAGAATTAAATTACCATTTACCCAATTATAGGCAGTCGCGAAGAGAGAAACGACCTAGAAAAGAAAGACCTACTTCTCTGAAAATCCAACGCATCCTACGACACGCCCTAGAAAGAGTACAGGGTCGTCAGCCCTTACCTGGGCTGTTAGCGCGCAAATCCACCCGATGTTGATGCGTTGTCCACAGCGACGGCTCATAGCCGCTGGTTCCAAGTGGTCTCAAATGGGGTCCCACCTCTGTGGTCCCGAATTGCTGCCCCACGTTGGGCACCAGCTGTTGCATGAGGGTCACCGGCCAGCAGTGACCACGGGATGCTGTGGATGGCTCGCTGAAAAACACGCGAGAAACAACAAACATGCACAGAGACAGACTAGTTTCTGTGGGGAACTAGGGACGAAATGGGCACCCCCCTAGTGGGGAGGGCGCCAATTTACTGTCCATACCTTCTTTTATTGGGCTCATTTTGCATAATAATTCAGGTAAAGTACAGTACTCATTAGGGGGAAGTAAGGAACCATAGAAAACAAGGAACTCTGCTGGTCTATTGAGTCGGGGTCAAAGAGCTGTAAAACTTTGAGGAACAAACTAACTTCCTCCTTGGACCCCTCTCATTCAACTGAGAGCATTCTAAACAAAGGTTTCACAGTAATTTACATATCCTTTCTTAGGCCTGATCACCTGGGGAATCAGCCCTTTTCAGCACAGAGCTGCACCACCCTGGTCATTGTTTCAGGCTTAGGTGGAGCAAGGGAACTAAGGCAATAAGGAGATTTTCTCCCAGATGATGAGAACTCAGGCTATGTCAAAGCCGAGGAGTGAGGGTCCATCACCCCCTTTTGCTGCAGCCCTCCAAGTCCTTCTTTTGGGGGGCCTCCCAAAGTGATCATGCCTGTCTTAGGTCGTTCCCCCCGTGGGGAATCTTACCCGTCTTTGGCTAACCGACCAAGCTTTTTTGGGGTTCAGTTATGAATAAAGCAGCAGAAGCGGCATTATTGCCAGGGAGATAAGCTTTTGTCTCCTTGCTGGCTTACGGTTCCAAGGGCGTTCCCTTAGCCTTAGCCAAGGCGGCGTTTCAGCTTCTGATACCTGTCAGGGCAGTTCCCAACAGGTAGTTAAGGCTTATATGCTATTCTGAAGAGAAAGAACAAAAGGCTTGTGAACTGAGGCTTCTAAACCCCCCCAAAAACCCACTTGCATAGAGATTCCATAGCAAATGAACAGTAAATAATTGCTTGCTTGGCATTTCCATGTGAATGTTCCTCCTTGAGCTGGTCCCCCATCTGAATATTTTCTAGGTAGTTAAGGGGGAAGTTCAAAGGATTTTCTCTGAGCCTTCTGTCTCTCAGTGACAAGATCAGAATCAGTATCCTAAAAGGCACATCTGGGGTGCCAGGTATGCTTCCCTTCACAGCGGAGACAGGGTGCTCAAGCTAGTTTAACAAGCCTAACTGACAGCTCAATCCCACTATACCTAGTCATTTAATTAAACTCACTAAGTACTTAACTCATTGCTAAATCAGAAAAAATGCTGAAACATTGTTTGGTCAATCTAAGTATATCAACCTTTGACTTCTTATTACAGAAAACTTAAAAGACTCATTTCAATCTGCCAATAAAAATGTTCCATGCTTTGGTGTTCACAGTTTCCCTCTCATGGGGAACTTAACTCCTGGGAAGTAGCTCAACACCCATGATGTGATCTTACCCACAGCTGTTCAGGAAGAACTAGGAGTCCTGTGACCCTGGCTCATGTCTCACATTAGTGTTTTTGCTATCAGTTCTCAATGTTTATTCAGATATTTTGTTGTACTTTTACACGTCCCTGATTTCAATTAATATTTACTGAGCTTGTTTCTGCCCAAAAGACTCCAGTCCCATTTCTAATTTTGTGAAATTGGGACCAGGAAGTCTCTCAGAGGGGCACCTGCTCAGGTTCATCATCATGCAAATCCTCCCACATTTAACTTAAATTAGTTCCAAAATTGCCTACAGCAGGAATGCTCCAGAGAGGTCCTGATGTGACTACAACAACAATGGGTTGATAAGGGCCCCTTCAGTCATAATAACTTTGTGGTATTGCTGTATTTTCTTAGTCAATAAGAAATATTGTGTATAGGTGTCAAAGAGACATTTCCATTGTTCATTACTTGTTCATTTGTGGATTCTGTAGATGTGTAATGGACTCATACTGTGACCCTACCAGGCACTGTCTGAGGCTCTGGGACATGGTAGTGTTACAGGGTGCAGCCAAGAGGGGGGCCCAAATAGGCATTTGAAATGGGGTCCAGAACTTAAGGTGTCCAGAAGATTTTAGGATGTCTCCATCCGCCCCCCCCCCCCCCGCCCAGGGTGTGGGTTGGGGGAAGGGACAAATGGAGCAGGGCCATTGAGAGCTGTTTAGCATAGCAACAGCCTTGCAGCTAAGCTCTGGCGTGGTTGAGTTTGGCATATCTATAACCTTTGACTGGTTGCATAGATATGTTAAATAGCTGTGATTAGCTCTAAGCCAGGGGAATGGAAGTAACTTCCCCACCCAGATGTAACTGGGGGGGCAGGTCCCCTGAGTTACAGTACCTGCGTGGGAGCTCAGAGAGGATTGGCTCCAGTACATGGGGCAACGCCTGCCCAGACTCATGATGGCAGCCCAGTAAAGCTGGAAGGATATGAGTTCTGGCATGTGAAGCCAAGTGTGGGAGGAGTCGGAAATGAGGCTGCAGAGGAAGATTAGGCACGGGGATTTAAAACCCAGATTTAGTGGCCCTGAGAGGAGAGCCATGCGCAGCCCAGAGAAGAAGAGCCATGTGTAGCCATTGGAGGAGAACCATGCTGCTTTAGGGAGGAGAGCCATGCGCAGCCATTGGGGGAGAACCACAGGGACTTGACGGAGTGGAGACTCCTGCAGCCCTGAGAGAGGGAACCATGCGGCCTGGCAGAGTGGGGACCCCCCACACACACAGCTTTAGAAGGGGGAACCACCACCTGGTTTTAGCAGAGATCCCGGCAACTCAGCGGAGGGTGCTGGGAACCCAGGGAGGTCTCCCAGTCGAGAGGGAGTACTAACTGGGAAGAACCAGAGGACTGCCTAAGCCATGGACTTCTATTTCCTTTCCTGAGATATGGTACTCTGGACTGGGCAAAGGGGAAGGAAGGAAGGACTGTGTCTGTTTGTGGCTGTTTTTTAAGGGACTTTGGGATTTTGGTAAAGACATTAGGTCACTACTTTAAGTTAGTATAGCATTAAATAAACATTTCCTTTCCTTTTCACGAATCTCTGACATTGAGAGACGTCTTTCCTCTGGCGGCGGACATAACGGACCCAGGGCCTTCTTTTAATTATAGTATATCATCCCAGACCCCCCTTGCTGTGTGTTCTGTAACAGTTTTTGGCAACCCAGATGGGACGATAATTGTCCGTGGCAGACTGACCCCCTCAGGTGTAAGAGAGTGAGACTTTGGAGTTTTCCCCGTCTTGAGAATTCCTCTGCACTCCTCCTGAGGCATCGGCCACCTATCACGCCTGGAAAGGTGAAAAGGAAGCGAAACGGGGAGGGAGCAGAAACGTGAAAATGGTTTGGTTGAAAACTGGTTTCTGAACACCGTTTTGGAATAATGGAGCTCTGGATAATGGTTTGGTTAGTATGCTGCTCCCAGGTTGCCCCTGTCTGCTCACTTACAGTTCCAGTGAGCCCAGGTGGCAGTAAGGGAACCTGTCCTCAGGTTTGGGGAGGAAGCAAACCCCTAGGCTCTGTAAGCCGAGCCTGCACACGTGGTGGGGATCGGACAGCAAACCATGTGGGTGTGTCGCCATTTTGGGTAAAATGGAGGATGGGCCACGTGAGTGCCCCACCATGGAGACTGGGTTGTGTATGGGCACCGCCATCTTAGAACTGGACAAGGTGGTGGGCTAAGGGCTCTCTTCACATTATAGGCTGTATGCTTCTGTTGTGTGGGCATTGCATCAGTCAGGTTCTCTGTGTAACTGGTTCTGATATGAATGGCTGTGGTTCTGAAGGTCATGAACTGAGGTCCAAAGGTGACCATCTGATTTATAGGGTGTTTGCAAGGTCTAAGCTTCAGAAAGCTGCAGGATGTCCCTGCAAATCCAGGGACTTTTAGTGGAAGGTAACTGTAGTGTTCTGTATGTGGGTGTTTTCAGGGACTTTGGGATTTTGGTGAAGACATTAGGTCACTATTTTAAGTTAGTATAGCATTAAATAAACATTTCCTTTCCTTTTCACGAATCTCTGGCATTGAGAGACGTCTTTCCTCTGGTGGCGGACATAACGGACCCGGGGCCTTCTTTCAATAATAGTATATCATCCCAGGCCCCCCTTGTTGTGTTCTGTAACAGTAGGGGATGATAGAGGTGAATTGGACATAATTACTGATGGTGACCTATTTTGTTGGCAGCTAATATTTAAAGGGCACTTCAGGATGCTTTAAGACTTTTCTTCCCAGCCAAATTATTGACCTCAGCGTGCTCCTGCAGAATTTTTCAGAATTTCATTGTATTTTCACAACTCCTCTGTTTTTCTTACACCCCAAATTAAATTCTTCAGAAAATTCTTTAACTGGGTACCCAGAACAAATCCAGAATGAGCACTTCTTTTCCCGGAGGTCCGACCATCCTCACCTGTCACCTGTAAGTCTGCACACGTCTTCTCACCAAACTACCTGCTTGCAACCCACCAGCCTCATAAATACTGGCTCATGTGGAGTCGGAAATACGGTAATGCTGTCCCTCCCAGTGATAGGGGACTCAAGAGTTGGAAACTATCAGTTTAAGATAAATAGGTATAAGCCTAGTAAGCAATGCATATGTTAAAGCTATTTTTTAAGAAAGTGCCAATAAGGCCCACCTTGCCTCCTGGGAAAATAGCTGACCTCCAGGGGCACTGCTAGAGGTTACTGTCTGGGGAAAAGTGGAGGCACCGGGGCCTCTTTGTGTTCCAGGGAGAGACAGACATACCTGCCCTTGGGAACAGCTAACTGCCCAGGGCTAGAATGCTGCTGTTTCTTTCACCTGATTTTCCCAGAATTTCTAAATCCATCACAGCACCTTGTCTATTCCCTGTTATAAAAGGCTGGTTTGAGGGTGGCAGGTGGGCATGAGTAGAGCGGGGGGAAGTGGTGGTGGGAAAATGGAGACAAATGTATTGGGACATCAATTAAAAAAAGGAAAAAGGCTGGCTTGGAAACAAAATATCAAGATTCTTTTGTTAGGGTGCGAATCTGAAATCTTCTCAGACCTTCAGCCATCTGAGTAAAGTGCCCATAAAGATTCAATCCCTGTTTTTGCTTATAGGGTCTGGTAGGTGACAGGCAGCATGAATGCCGGCGTCTTTTCTGGTTTCACAAACTTTTTTTTTTTCTTGGCCAATCATCAAACTAACAGAGCTAGATTAGCAGAAGAAAATAAATTTTTCTTTATTTGCATTATATGCTCATGGAGAATTCACACAAGTCTAAAGATTCCAATGACAGTGAGGCAACATTGGGTCCATAAAATCTTTATGAAAAAGGAGAAAAAAGGGAAAGTGGGGTCTTATATTTCAGACATCAGAGAGTGCTTTACAGAGAGTTGAGAGGAGCAGATCCTATATGGAAAGGGAATTGCTTCTGGGAAACTCAGAGTCAGTGGTGTTACAGAACAGGGCCAAGGGCAGGGGGTGTATGATATACTGTTACTAAAAGGACCCCCCACTAGGTTCGCTATGCCTGCCACCAGAGAAGAGCTGTCTCTCAATGCCAGAGATTTGTGAAAAGGAAAGAACATGTTTATGTAAAGCTGTACAGACATAAAGTAGTGACCCAATGTCTTCATTAAAACATTAAAGTCTTTTAGGATACCCACAGACACACACAGTCCTTCCTTCTCCCTCTGCCTTAATTTGGGGTACCGTACCTCAGGAAAAGAAGTAGAAGTCTGTGATTCAGGCTCTTGGCACCATGAGCTGTGTCACCGCCAATATCTCCAGTTAATCCAAAGCCATGTGGCACCTTCTCATGGCTCACCAACAAGATTCCTTTTACCCCCTCCCCTTCTTCCAGGCAAAGTCTCTCCTGCTTCCTAAGTCAAGTGGCAAAATGGAGAACCCCAAAGCCTGAGTGGTCCTCATTATCACCAAAGTTGGGGGTTCCCACTCTGCCAAAGCCTGGTGGTTCTCTCTGCACATGGCTACAGAGTCTGGGTTTAAATCCCCAGGCCAACCTTCCTCTGCACCCCCATTTCTGACCCCTCCTACAATCAGTAGCACCTGGCAGCATTCCTGTATTATTCCAAGTTTACTGGGCTGCCATAGTGAGTCTGGGCAGGTGTGGCCCTATGTCATGAAGTCAATCTTCTCAACCTCTCAGGCAAGCACTGTAACCAAGTGCAGCTGAGGCCCAGTTACATCTTGGGTGGAAATCATTTGCATCCCCCTGGCTCAGAGCAAGGCCACAGCTATTTAACATATCTATGCAATCAGTTAAAGCTTATAGATATGTTAAATGACCATGCCACAGGTTAGCTGGCAAGCTGTTGCTGTACAAAACAGGTCTGCATGTCCCTGCCCCATGTGTTCCTTCCCCCTACTCACACCTGAGGGGGGAGGGGGGAGGACATCCTATTCCTCTTTCTAATATTTCCTAGACGCCTGAGTTCTGCACCTCATTCCAAATCCCTATTTGGGTCCCCGCTCTTGCTTGCATGCTGTTACAGTGGCACACAGAGAGTATCTAGCCAACAGGTGCCTGCCTGAAGCACTTTTATTTATCATATACATAATCAATTAGCCTAAGGTGAATTCTGCTGAAGCACATTTCAAGTCTGAATCTCTTGGTAGAAATGTTGGGGGTGGGAAGGTACAACAGTTTTTTTCTGTCCATTATTTCCTAATAAGTGACTTAAAATCGATATCTTAAAACCAAAGTATCAGGTTGGGAAATGATTTCTTTCAATACATACAGATTACTCACATCTCTTTTTTTCCTTTCAACTCTCCAATGGTTCCCCAGTGCACTCAGAGTAAAGTGTAGGTTCTGGCCAATGACTTCTTTATTTCAAACTTCTATCCCAGGTTTTTTAAAATTTCAATCACCCTTTTTTATTTTACTGTTGTCCTATTACAACTGTCCCAATGTTTCCCCTGTTGCCCTCTCTGTCAGCTCAACAGCCGCCCCACAGGCATCCCCACCCTGTTTCCCAAGTTCCTGGGTCATTTATACCTGTTCCTTGACTAGAACCTGCCCCTTCGTTTCCCTCTTCTCCCCTCCTCACTCCCCTCTGGAACTGTCAGTCTGTTCCTTTTCTCCTGGCCTCTAGTTCTGTTTTGTCTATTTGTTTGTTTTATTGATTGGGATATTTTTGAAGATTTTATTTATTTATTTTTAGAGAGAGGGCAAGAGAGGAAGAAAGAGAGAGAGAGAAACATCCAACTGCGTCTCTGCCCCTCACATACCCACAACTGGACACCTGGCCCACAGCCCAGGTGTGTACCCTGAATTGAAGTCACACCAGGGACCCTTTGGTTTGTAGGCCAGCACTCAATCCACTGTGCCACACCAGTCAGGGGTGTTCGTTAGGGTTTTGTAATAGGTGAGATTGTCACAGGTGGGCACAGGTAACCATGTTCTTAGTGATTGGGACAAAGAATTGAACCAAACACACAGAGTTTATAGCAGAAAACATGGGAGCAGACCAACTCCAAGCAGAGATTGACCTTATGAGCTGGAGGGACTCTATTCTTAAAGGGCAGATCTTTCCTGCCCACTTTTGGTGGGCTTTTACTGTGCGTGTACCAGTAGTTGTATTACTTTAAAGGTACTGCACGTGTGATCTCCCATTGTTACAGGGTGCAGCCAAGAGGGGGGCCTCAAATAGGCATTTGAAATGGGGTCCAGAACTTAAGGTGTCTAGGAAATTTTAAGGTGTCTCCATCCCCCACCCCAGGGTGTGGGTTGGGGGAAGGGACAAATGGAGCAGGGCCATTGAGAGCTGTTTAGCATAGCAACAGCCTTGCAGCTAAGCTCTGGTGTGGTCATTTAGTATATCTATAACCTTTGACTGGTTGCATAGATATGTTAAGTAGCTGTGATCAGCTCTAAGCCAGGGGAATGGAAGTAACTTCCCCACCCAGATGTAACTTCCCCACCCAGATGTAACTGGGGGGGGGCACGTCCCCTGAGTTACAGCGCCTGCGTGGGAGCTCAGAGAGGATTGGCTCCAGGACATGGGGCCACACCTGCCCAGACTCATGATGGCAGCCCAGTAAAGCTGGAAGGATACGAGTTCTGGCATGTGAAACCGAGTATGGGAGGAGTTGGAAATGGGGCTGCAGAAGAAGATTGGCCGCAGGGATTTAAAACCCAGACTTGGTGGTCATTGAGAGGAGAACCATGCGCAGCTCTGAGAAGAGAACCATGCTGCTTTAGGAAGAGGAGAAGCACGCGGACTTGACAGAGTGGAGACTCCCGCATCCCAGAGAGGAGGAGAACCACACAACAGCCCTGAGGGAGAGAACCACGCGTCTTTAGCAGAGTGGAGACTCCCGCATCCCAGAGAGGGAGCCACGCGGCTTTAGAAGGGGGAACCACCACGTGGTTTTAGCAGAGATCCCGGCAACTCAGCGGAGGGTGCCGGGAACCCAGGGAGGTCTCCCAGTCGAGAGGGAGTACTAACCTGGAAGAACCAGAGGACTGCCTGAGCCATGGACTTCTATTTCCTTTCTTGAGATACGGTACTCTGGACTGGGCAAAGGGGGAAGGAAGGAAGGACTGTGTTTGTGGGTGTTTTTAGGGACTTTGGGATTTTGGTAAAGACATTAGGTCACTACTTTAAGTTAGTATAGCATTAAATAAACGTTTCCTTTCCTTTTCACGAATCTCTGACATTGAGAGATGTCTTTCCTCTGGCGGCGGACATAACGGACCCGGGGCCTTCTTTCAATAATAGTACATCATCCCAGGCCCCCCTTGTTGTGTTCTGTAACACCATGATCCTCCCTGAATGGCCACCAGGGAAGAGGATCCCACAATGCTACCGAATTGACCCCTGTTTCTCCTGGGGTCCCCCTATACTAGGTTCTCCTTTCCCTTCGCCAGAGCATTATAGCTTTCCATGTGAGAGATTGCTGAAAAGGAATGATATTATTTATTCAAGATATATAGAGACTAAAACTAATAACTTAACGTCTTTGTCAAAGTTCCTTAAAATGCCCACAAACACACACAGTCCTTCCTTCCCCCTTTGCCCAGTCTGGGGTACCATTTCTCAGGAAAAGAAATAGAAGTCCATGGCTCAGGTAGCTCCCGGTTCTTTGCAGTAACCCATGTTCAGCTGGTAGGGCTTCCTAGGTTCTCAGCACTATCAGCTGTGTTGCCCGGATCTCCAGGTAAAGCCACGTGATGATTCTTTGTTAAAGCTGCATGGTGATTTTTCTCATGGCTGCATGGGAGGGGTGTTCCCCTGTGCCAAAAGTGTGTGGTCCTCCTTACATGGCTGCAGACACGTGGTCCTCTCTCCACTGTGACAGCCCTGTGGCTCCCTCTCCTCAATGGGTACGGGAGTCTCCACTCAGCCAAAATCCCATCGTTCTCTCTCCAATGGCTGCCTAGTCTGGGTTTCAATATCCTTCCAGCTTTACTGGGCTCCATCATGAGTCTGCACAGGGGTGGCCCCAAGTCGTGGAACCAATGATCTCCAAGCTCTCATGCAGGCACTGTAACTAGGGGGAGTTGCCTCCCAATTACATTTCAGAAATAAGTTTTATCCATCCCCCTGGCTCAGAGCATAACCACAACTATTTAACATATCTATGCAACCAGTTAAAAGTTATAGATATGTTAAATGACCACGCCAGGGGTTAGCTGCAAAAGTTAGTTGCTATGCAAAACAGCTCTGAATGGCCCTGCTCCATGTGTCCCTTCCCCCAATTCACACCTGTGGTGGAGGGTGAGGACATCCCATATGTCTTTCTAATATTTCCTGGACACCTTGAGTTTTGGACACCATTACAAATCCTTCTTTAGGGGACCCTCTTGTTGCACCCTCCTACAAGATCATATGGTATTTGCCTTTTCCCATCAGGCTTATTTCACTTAGCATAATACTTCTGATCTCTCTGCTCCAATAAGCTCACTTGGTCTTTGCTGAGCCAACATTTCTGAACTGAACAAAGAAAGTCACAACAAGTATCACTTATTTTATCATAACATACCATCATATGCTATTGTAGTCACTGTTGTTCGGATTAACATGTGACTCCTCCACTGGCTTAACAGGTGTATGAGGACTGAGACTTTGGGTTTTCTTTGTAGTGATTAGAAGATTGTCAAGGAGATGGTGAACAGAGGGTTGGTGTTCTCTAATACATGAGTAGGGAAATTACAAGTGTGATAATGGTCAACAGGGAAAAAGATGGAGAAGCATTATGACCTCACATATCTGGAATTCTGACCTAGGTGAAGGAGCAGTTATTAACTTTTTTAAAGGAAAGCATCTAATAGAGATTGAGCCCAGGTAAACATAGACCTTGTGAGGGAGCAGGAAAGAGAGGTCCAGGCAGAGGACACAGCGTGTGCAAAGGCCAGAAGGCAGGACATTTGAGTGAAGTAAGTGAATTTTACTGACTCATTTTGGTGATTCAGTGAGCTAATACACCTGAGGTAACCAGTCCCCAGTCAGTGCTAAAAAATGGCCTGTGTTGTCATTATTGGGTAATGGGTATTCCTGTGGGTGCTCATTTCAGGCCTACTCACTTGGAAACAGCAGTAACACACTACGGTCCTGACCACATGATCAATTCATGACATTGAGCACAGCTTTCACTGTGAAAGATATATATGTGACTGACAATAAATCACAAATGTGTCAAGTTTGCAATCTGATGACTGTGTCCATTTCATCAAACGTTTTCACGTGCCTTTTTGATCCCTTCCTTGGTTCCCCTCCTAACACCCAGAATGTTCAGTAAATTACTCGTTTTCTTTTTTCGGGGGGGATACATTTGCACTTTCTGAAATTTTATAAAAATAAAATCCTGTAGTATGTTCTCTTTTTAACCTGGCTTCTTTAATTCGACATAATTGTTAAATGAGGTTAAGTGTACATAATAAAAATTGGCCACCTAAGGGAAAAATTCAGTGGCATTTAGTGAAGTCACAACGTCATGCAGCCACCATGTCTACTTAGTACTAAAATCTTTAATCACTCTTATGATATCCTGTGCCATTGAGTGAGTTGTCCCCATTACCCCACACCCTAATTTGTGGAAAATACCAATCTTAATTTTGTCTTCTCTCCCTCCTCATTTTCTGCCCCACATACCCTGCCTGATGACACGTGCCAACTTGTACACAGGGTACAACCACTCATCCCAATGTCAGGAAACTAATCTGAGTCATTCAAAACATAATCCTTTCCACCAAGCCTGTGTCTAACACTCATGCTCATCCTAGTCTGGAAGAATCACACGGCCACTTCACTGCACAAACTCCAGTGGCTCTTCCTTGAAAAGGTATGTCAGACTCTCACTCATATTATTCAGCTTCATTCTGAGCTGCAAAATAAAACTCTCCCTCATGGCATTGCTGTGCCCCCTTGAAACCATGCAATGCTTAACACACTGACACCTCTCAGGCTTCATAATTTCTCAACTGACACTGAGCAGACCTCATTCCTCCATGACTTCTCTCTGTGTTCACCTCTGCTCACACACAACCCACCTCTGCACAGATCCCCAAGGATCTCAGTCAAATACAGCAGAGGCCACAGGGAACAGGACAGGAAATAAATCTGGAGAAGGGATTTATTTCCCATTTCCCAATTCTGGTTGTAGGATCTCTGAGGGCAGGCATGTAGAATTGTGACAAAAGCAAAGAAGGAAAGAACGAGGACAGTGATGTCTGCCCTGAGCTGCAGGTCAAAGAAGGAACCTTTAAAGAAGCTCATTCAGTTCAGGCTTGTAGGTGGCTGACGTAACAGAGACCTGCCTGTTTAGTACGTAGTTGAGTTTCATGATAGACTATCTTTTATAATCGCTTTGTTCTTGTTTCTTGAAGGTTCCAAGAAAATGGATGTGGAATGAGCACATTGTTGATGGTTCAGAAGCTATGGGTATATGCCCTTTCATGCTGGCATGTCTTCTAGGAGTCTGAGCAAAGACTGCTTTGAGGCAACCTGGGATCCCAGAAGAACATGAGAAGGCAGGCTATCCCCTGCTGTGAATGTTAAGACAGAAGACAGGCAAGACTATTGAAAATCTCTTTTAAAAATTTAGCGAGATAATGAAAAATTTGGGAGATTTCAAAATGTTTTAACAATTGACTTTTTGAATAAAACAATGTGATTTTTGACTCTGTGGGAACATTAATACCTCTAGGTCATAATAAAAAGGCTTTCTGCATAGTAGAGGCAAACACAACTGAATCTCTCTCAGCCAAAACCCAGTGTGCATCTCCTTCAGTTCATGCAACTTTTAAAAAGCTGTCCGTTCCTAGCAATGTAGGCACAGGGGCACAACAGCAGAGAGTCCTTGAACAAAGCCGAGATTTCATCTAGCAGGCGCCTCAATTCTATATTTCCTTGCAGTCACCCTCTACTTTTTGCTCCAGTGACATATCAATTGAACAAAAGTATTCTTGATTCTCCAACATGGCTGCTATAATTTATTTTGTCATGATTAGTTACTGGAATGAACACAAACAGAGATTCACCATATAGTTCGCTGTGATGCTCGTTTTTCTATAGAACATAAGATGGCAGTTCTAACCACCTCTCCAAGTCAGGAAGTTTCACCCTTAACCCTCACCTGCAGTCTCTGTAGTTTTGGATGATGTCCTGATCTCCAAAAACATCCCAAATTACCATCAGGAGAAACTTATCTTCATAGAGAGTGAGATTACTTACAATTTTGTGGACATCCATCTACCCTAGGATACTTGAGCCAAAGCCTTGTTTATATTACCAATTATTACAGTGCCATTCCATTAATAAAAAGGACAGAGTCATGCTAAACTTGTACAAAGAGACCTTCTGCCATGAAAATAACAATACTCAAGAAGATGTTAGAATTTAGGGAAAGAATTGAAACAGAGACAAAGAGATCAGTGTTAGTTCCTACATAGGTGTTGTTTACCTCACTCTTTTTGTCTAAACAGTATCCAGGGGCCCTCCACATGACCCCCGGTAAAGGACAGCACTAGAATTTCTGCAAGCTCATCACATGCCCCCACTGGTCATCACATGACAACTGCCAATCCTCTGAGAGGACTCAGTGTCTCCTTCACTGTAGAGATGGTGCATCTGAGACTGACCAAAGGTGGGATCTGCTGTAAAATGGAACCTTAAGTCAACAAAAATGACAATGTCACCTTTTATTATTTAGCATTTTAATTTTTTATTTATTTATTTTTAGAGAGGGAAGGGAGGGAGGGAGAGAGTAACATCAATGTGCGGTTGCTGGGGGCTATGGCCTGCAACCCAGGCGTGTGCCCTGACTGGCAATCAAAACTGCAATGCTTTGGTTCGCAGCCTGCGCTCTATCCACTGAGCTATGCCAGCCAGGGTATTACTGAGCATTTCTTGACTAAATGCAAGACTTCTTAAAATTTTCCACTTTCACAACTAATCTATTTTAAAAAGTGCAAAAGATTTATTCAGAGGTTAATAACAGGTGAAGATAGAAACATCATTTCTATTTTACACCAAGTTTGAGCAGCTCACTTTCAAAGAAACTCGGGTTGCTGGCATCACACTGATAATTCCCACATCCTTTCTCCTGACAAGGTGTATGGTGAAGGATCTGTAGACACAGGACAGCTTCATTCTCTTAAAGAGCCTCAGACTCTCACTGTTGTAAAACCCTGAGTGGAGCCCACAACTGTGTAGCAGCCAGCAGCACAGTGTCCTTATGCTCTGTGACTGCAGGGTTGCTGGCTAGGAGGTTGGCACACTCACTGGCTCTGTGGAGAGCCAGAGACTGTGACAAATAGAGAGTGGGCTTGAGACCTGGGGCCACCACACACCTTCTGACATCTCAGCCACTCACAGTCCACATTTAAGTTTGTAAAGGTCACATGAACATTGTCCTCCCTTGTGCAGAAAATGTATTGCCATTCTTGAGGTGACAATGTGTAAGGAGGGCACTGGACCTCCTCTCTGACCCCAGATTACCCCAGAGTGAGCCCTGACTTCTTCCCATGGACATCTCTGTACTCTCAGCACAGGGAACCCCTTCCCAGCCCAGGTGTCCCCCTATAACCTCAACATCAGGCAAAATTCTGCTCTCTCATAATCATTCATTGATCTTTTCCTGGAACTTATGTGACTTCAAAAACTTCAGGTCCCACCCTCCATCCAAATGTTTGTGTGTGTTGGGGAAGGCGGGCTCATATCCTCTGTCTACCTGTGGGGCCAAGCAAACTTTACAGTTAGTGGGGGGTGTCATTTACCTCTCACTGAAATACTTTACTATTCAATAAAGATAACCCAGCTTAGTCTTCATGTCCTTGTATATGAAGAAGTTTTATCTAAATTTATTTTTTCAGTTTGATCGAGATTTACTCTCTCACCTGCAAATGGAGTAACATGCTGAAAGAACTCTCTAGACAGAAGTTTTAACAAGAGACAGGGACTGCAGCAGGAATAGAAGGAAACTGCTTAACACAGTAAAGGCCACACATGAAAATCCATAGTTAACACAAGACTTCATGGAGAAACACCAAGAGGTTAAAAAAAATTTCAAGAAAATGAAAGTAATTTTTGCCCACTTATTCAACATAGTACTGGAAGCCCTGGATGGAACAATTAGGCTACAAGGGGACATAAGTGGTATTGAAATTGGAAATAAACAAAAAAAATCTCTCTTCAACAGACAACTTAATCTCATAGGTAAAAACAATGAGAGAAGAAATTCTGCCATACACACACACACAAAACCTCTTAGAAGTGGTAAATTCAGGCAAGAAGCACAAAAGAAAATCAACTGTCACACTCATTTCCGTGTATTTGTAACAACAATGAAGAAACCCACAATGAAATTAAGCAAACATTTGCATTTACAATAGCATCAGAAAGAATCAAATAAGTAGGGAAAACTTAACTGAGTATCTGGAAGGTGTATACACTGAAAAGTACCACATTTTCTGGAAAAAAAATTAAAACTAAAAAGAGACATAACTAGAAAATAAACTATGTTTATGAATTGAAAGATTTCCAGTTATCTACAAACTGGATGATAAAGATTGTGCTTGATACAATCTTTATCAGAAACCTAACAACACACTAAGCTCTATAGACACCCAGCCTCCACCCCATTTCAACAGGGACCCCAACAGCCTCTTCCAGGCTCCTCCTCAGCCCCACTCAGTGGGATTGTGTTGGCACTGCTTGCCTGTTGCAGACTCAGGATAAGAAGGCTTGGGGTACTGAGGAAGCCACATTTGCATTTCTATGGAGTTTCTGGGCAAAACTCAATCTGCCTGACCCAGACCCCTGCTAGGGGAAGAGCAGCAGCAGTCCCATCCTGGTCTAACTTGTTTTATGCCCTCTCTTTTGGGGACAATAGAACCATTCCCCTTATCAGTTGTAGGCCTTGGGGTAAATACACAGTCTCAAGCCTTCCTTTTCTCAGCTTGTGGAGACCATACACACAGACTTTCAAGGGCTCCACGACCCCACCCCCCCACCCCGGCACATTCACATTTTTTATTATGTTGTTCAGAAAGTCTCATAGCCTTATCAAACCACACTTAGAATTATCGGATCAATATGTGAGACATATCTTATTTTGCTTTTAGCCTTGTGTATGAAATTCTTTGTTAGATAAAATGGTAGGGCCCTGCCTTTATTTCCCCACTGACCGCTCATTCTAGCATCATAATTGGACATTTGGAAGCCCTTTGAATCCTGTGGTAGAGACCATCATTGGCCCCTCAAAGTATCCTGGGTTATGTGACTGCAGAAGACACTTTGCATATGTGGTGATGTTACACACAGCTGGTGAGATGGAAAGGCTTTTGGATTTTCTGGATGATCCCTCCATGTGATCTCTTGTGTTTTTATGACTTAGACAGACAACTAGAGGAAGAGCAAGTGACAGGAGGAGAAAAGCAGATGTGACCATGAGAGCAGAGGAGAAAATGTGCATGTGATGGGGAACATGACACAAGAATGAGAACAGCCTCCAGAAGCTAGAAAGGCTAAAACAGATTTCCCTAGAGAGTCTGAGGAGGGAGCAGAGTCCTGCAGATACACAGAAATAGAAGTAAATAGACAGAAATAGGAGGAAAATTGTAATGATTAGAAAAGCAGGACAAAGAAGAAGAGTGTGTGTTGTTTTCTGGGTTTAGGAGGGAGAGAATCAAGAAAGAATAGGGAGTGGTGCAGGTTTTCTGGCAGAGGCTGAGGACCCCTATTGTGGGTTAAGTCTGGTTTGGTGGTCCACCCACCAAGGACAGAGTCACGGGAGTTGGGTAATTTGTGTGGAGAAGAAGGAGCCATTCTCTGTGTTTTGTGACCAGCCAAAGGATATAGATATGTTAAATGACCATGCTATAAATTAGCTGCAAAGCTGTGGCTGTACAGAACAGTCCTACATGTTCCTGCTCCTAGTGTCCCTCCCCGCCGCCCCATGTCACAGTTTAGGGGAAAGGAGGTAGGATATCGTATATGTCTTTGTGATACTTCCTAGACACCTTGAGTTCTGAATCCCATTCCAAATCCCTTCTTGGGGCCCCCCGTTGGCTGCTCCCTGTATCAATTCCTCCTTTCAGATATACACCCACTTTATAATGACACAAAGGACAATGGATGAAGGTCTCATCTTCTTATTAGGATGTCGGACTAGACATGGATGTCGTCCTACCTACCCTTGCCTCAGGGGTGCCCTGAATAGTGTGGGGGAGAGGTGGGAAGAACCCAGGGAGTCCTTCCTGTAAGGGGAAGCACCTTACAGAATCCCTGCATGGTGTCTGTCTTCAGGAAGTCGAAGGCTTGGTGTCCAAAGGCTGGCATTACTGTACCATTGGCATCCAGTCATATCCTCGAGAGGACAGATTTGGAAAACGTTGGAAGGCACCATTAAATCATATCCACTAAATGACAAAGGCAGGGATTTAGGTAAAGAATGGCTTATCTGGAGGAATGTGTACAAGGCATGCTACACCTATCCAAAAGCCTTATGGCCCACTGTACTTCACTTGGGCTGAGGGGGATAAATTAGGATTTCCCTCCTTTCAGATATCTGGCCCTTTCTGTCCAAGCCATCCATACAGAAAAGGGAAAATCAGTTCAAAAGTAAAGCCCACAGACCACTCGAACCCTTCACCAACCCAACCCCTTAGTTCAGCCAAACTGTTGAGTCTCAGGGGCCAATGATGAAAATGGGCTCCTTCAGTGAGGCCTATATTGCAACCAACCACTCTGGTAATGGGTTCCTAGGCATACGCCCTATGGAAACAGAAGAACACACAGGTCAATTCACACTGCAATCCCCAAACTAGTCTCTGTGCCTGTGAGACTGGCTTTTGGGAAGACATTCAGTTGCAAGGCCCTTCCTGCGATGACATTTAGCCACGGTAATTTGACGGGTCCTCCAAACCTGTAAATTGTACATCTTTGGTGATATTAAACACCTTGTTTGAACTTTCAAACAAAAAGGCGCTTTCAAGACAGCTAGCTGCACCATTCTCATGTTCAATACTGAGTGTTGTGATTTTCCTTGAACCACAATTTTTCTCAGGATCACCCTCATTGTTATTACAGGGACTACTTTGAGTCCCCCTTCTAATGTTGACTGTTTGTTTGCATAAACACACCAAGAGCAGCCCGGATTACTTATGATCCTAAAGTCTGCTTTGCTGGAACTCACTCAGGCAACCTTTAGATTGACTTTTCAGTCTGCCCCTTGGGGCACAGAAGCAGAGCCAGACATCTGCCATCTGGATTTGCCTGTACCGGTTGTTTCACTCAAATCCTTGAGGCTTCCATTGTGCCCCCAGGTTCCTTTTTGGCCATCTTTCAGGAAAGCAGCCTTTGTTCCTTCCCTGGAAAAAGTGCCACGGGCCACACAGAAAACCAAAGTACCAGGCGTTTCCCATGGACTTTCATAAGCTTAACAAGTCAGTCCAAATTCCCCAGGGCTTTTGGGTAACGATGAGAACCCCTACAGGACTCCTTCATGTGTGACATTCCAGTCAATGCCTTGGTTAACAAAACCAGTATTAACGACTGGTCTGATAGGATTTATGCAAAGAAATCTCATGTCATCATTCACTCCTTCAGAATGCCAAATTCTGCAGGGATCAGCTAGGGAGAAAAATACAAAGCATGAAGGAAAATCCTTTTCCTTCTGATATCCACCAAGATTGCATTTCCGTGCCTTATACATTCCATTACTTACTAACACTACATGATTCCTTCCTAAATCTTACACTTTTCCATTTATCTTGACAGTTTCCCACAGACCTTCTGCAACATTCACAAACCCTCTATTCTTTCATATACCTTCTTCATGTACATATCTTATACTTTCCCATTTACTTCCTTACAGAGTGTGAGGTTTCAACCTTCCCTGGAATCCTCAATTTCCTTTTCAGAGTTGATAGAGAGCAAACTCCAAAACACAGAGTTCCAGAACAAAATACAGGTAGAGGCATTCTCTTGCACCAGTGCGTCTATTGGTGCCTCTCGGAGATAAGCACCTTTAGGTCCAGTCTCTTGGCTGAGACATGCTCCTTTGCCTGTGGCTGAAATACTCATCAGCTCCAAATGACCATTCGTGGGTGCCTAGTGGCAAAGGTGGTATCCTCCCCAACCGGTTACAGGCAACCTTTCCTAGGCAGCCTTTCTTAAGTCTTACAGGTGCCTTCAGACAGGTCTTCAGACACAGGTTTCTGATCAGAGACAGAACCAAATTGCAGAGGCTTGCTCCTTTCAGGCCCAGTCTCTAGGCAGACACATGCCTCTTTGCCTCAGGCTGAAGCACTCATCAGCCCCAAATGAGCCTTCCTGGGTCTTGACTAGCAAAGGCATCCTCCCTAACCGGTTCTAGGCGTCCTTTCCTATAGGAAAGGTCTTGCAATCCAAGGTTTCTGATCAGAAACAAAAGCAATGTGAGAAATGTGCTCTTTCTCACAGAACTAGAAAACAAGTAGTTGAGGTTTCCTTTTACTCCAGGTTTAAAACTTTCATATCAGATCTGGCTGGCGTAGCTCAGTGGATTGAGCGCGGGCTGCAAACCAAAGTGTTGCAGGTTCGATTCCCAGTCAGACCACGTACCTGGGTTGCAGGCCATGGCCCCCAGCAACTGCACATTGATGTTTCTCTCTCTCTCTTTCTCCCTCCCTTCCCTCTCTAAAAATAAATAAATAAAATCTTTAAAAAAAAAAAACCTTTCACACCCTTTATACAAAATTTTACTCATCCAGATTTAACCATTCACTTTTAATCCTGGTTCCTTTCCCACAATGGGAGGGACCATACTGAAACTCAGTACTTAAACTCAGTGTGTGGCAGCTAAATGTCCCTAGAACTACAGGTACCTTCTACAAAAAGTCCCTAGATTCGCAGGGACATCCTGCAGCTTTCTGAAGCTTAGACCTTGCAAGCACCCTATATATGAGATGCTCACCCTTGAACCCCAGTTCATGATGCTCAGAGCCAGAGCCCTTCCTATGACAACCAGTCACACAGAGAATCTGACTGAGGCAGTGTCCACACAGCAGCTGCATGCAGCCCATAATCTGAAGAGAATTCTTAGCCCACCACCTTGTCAAGTTCCAAGATGGCAGTGGCCATACACGCAGGGTCGTCCAATATGGCGACGACCAAGCACTCCGGGTCATCCAAGGTGGTGGTGTCCATGTATGCTGGGTAGTCCAAGATGGGGACAACCATGCCACCTGGGGTGTCCAAGATGGCGACTACCAAGCATGTGGGGTCATCCAAGATGGCAACACCCATGCACGCCCCATCCGCCATGGTGGGGTACTCACGTGGCTCATCCTTCATTTTACCCAAAATATCAGTGCCCTGACTCCAGTTTCGCCCACCTGTGTAGGCTACTTAGCACGGTAGCTCTCCCAATCCCTTAGAATCCTACCCAGTGGGCTCCACTTAGGGTCCGGCTCAGAACCACTCACACAGTTCCAACAAAGCAAGCAAAAATTCAGAGGAAGAAGAATCTAGATGATATAAAGACCAGGTATTTCCCCAGCTATTGCCCACAATTCCAGCTCCGTTATTCCAAAAGAGCATTCAGAAATTAAAATTTCAACCCATATTACCCTTTCACATCTTGCTCCCTCCAGTTTTCACTTCCTTTTCACCTTTCCAGGAGTGATTAGGTAGCCAATGCCCTCAGGAGCACAGAGAAATTCCCAGAGACTGGGGAAATCCCGCACTCCCACTCTCCCACACCTTACGGATCTGTCCGTCACAGACAATTAGTGGCCCATCCAGGGATGCCGAAAACTGTCACAGAACAGACTCACAAACAGGGCCAAGGGGAGTGAGGATGGTATTCTATTACCGAAAGTACCCCCTCCTGGGCTAGTTGTCCTTCACCAATAGGAAGGACCTATATCAATGCCAGATATTTGTGAAAAGAAAAGGAAATGTTCATTTAATGCTATACAGATTGAAAATAGCGACCTACTGACTGTCTTCATTAAAATATCAAAGTCTGTTTTGGATACCCTCAGAGTTCCACAGTGCTTCCTTCTTCCCCTGCCCTCATTCAGGGTACCATAACTCAGGAAAAGAAGCAAACCTCTGAGGTCCAGGCTCCTGACACAGTCAGCTGTGTCACCATCCAGGCAGGATCTCTAAGTAATCCAAAGTCATGGGGCAGCTTCTCATGGCCTACTGGCAATAGTTCCTTTTTCACCCTTCTTTTAGGCAAAATCTCTCCTGCTTTCCAGGCCACTCAGCCAAAGGGAGCACCCCAAAGGCACATGGTCCTCTTCTACCAGAGCTGTGGGGGCTTGCACTCTGGTCAAAACTGTGCGGTTCCTCTTTTACCAAAGCTGTGGGGGTCCCCACTCTGACAAAACCTTATGGTTTTCTCCATTTAGTGGTTGCCATGTCTGCGTTTAAATCCCTGCGCGAATCTTCCCCTGTACCCCCATTTCCGACTCCTTCTACAATCAGTAACACCAGCCAGCATTCGTGTATTATTCCAAGATTTCTAGGATGCCATCATGAGTCTGAGCAGGGGTCGCCTCATGTCATGGAGACAATCTTGTCAAAGCTCCCATACAGGCGCTGTAACTCAGGGGACCTGCTCCCCCCAGTTACAAGTTGGGGGCAGTCCTTTTCCATTTCCCTGGCTCAGAGCATGGCCACAGCTATTTAATATATCCAAGCTACCAGCCAAAGGCTATAGGCATGTTAAATGACGATGCCATGGATTAGCTGCAAAGTTGTTGCTGTATGAAACAGCCCTGCATGTTTCTGCTCCCTGTATCCCTTTCCCCAACTTACTTCTTAGGGGGAATGGGTGAGGACATCTTATATGTCTTTTTAATATTTCCTGGGCACCTTGAGTTCTGGACCCCATTCCAAATCCCTTTTATGGGCCCCCGTCTTGGCCGCACCCTGTAACGAGCACCAAATATACAAGCTGACACGAGTCCTGACACAGGGTGTATGGGAAAGAAAATGAAGAATGAAGAAAGACAGAATTAAGGTTGGTGCTTTCCATAAGCTGGGGTATGGGGTAATAGGGAGCAATCTCTCAATGGGTACAGTGTTTTATGTGATTAAAATCCATATTGGGTAGACGTGATGTCTACACAACATTGTGACTGCAGTAAATTACACTGAATTGTTCACTTTATAATGATTAAATTTTACCTCATAAAATAATTATGCTGAATTAAAGAAGCCGCATGAAAGAAAACATACTACATGATTTTATTTATATGAAACTTCAGAAAATGCAAACATGTCTGTTGAGAAAGAAAGAAAATATGTAATTGCTTGCAAACTTTGGAGGTTGGGTGGGGAGAAGAGGAAGAGATTACAAAGGCATGTGAGAAAACTTTTGGATGAAACTTTTATGGTACAGGACCAAGGGCGGGAGGTATGATATAATATTACCAAAAGGACCGCTCAGATTAGCTATGCCCACCACCAGAGGAAAGACATCTCTCAATGCCAGAGATGTGTGAAAAGGAAAGGAAATGTTTATTGGAATCTATACAGACTTAAAGTAGTGACCCAATGCCTTCATTAAAATATTAAAGTCCTTGAGGATACACACAGATGCACAGAGCCCTTCCCTCTCCCTCTGCCCTAATCTGGGGTACCGTATCTCAGGAAAAGAAGTAGAAGTCCGTGATTCAGTCCCCTGGCTCCATCAGCTGTGTAGCCACCAGGATTTCCAGTTAATCCAAAGTCATGTGGCACTTTCTCATGGTCCACCAGCAAGAGTCCTTTCACCCCTTTTCTTCCAGGCAAAGTCTCTCCAGCTTTCTAAGCAACATGGCAAAAAGTAACACCGCAAAGCCACACCCTGGGCCTCACCCTCGCAAAAGCCATGGAGGTACACACCCTGGCCAAAGCCTAGTGGTTCTCACTCATAAAAGCTGCAGGGGTCCCCACTCTGCCAAAATGCGTGGCTCCTGCCTGGCATGTCTGCCGAGTCTGGGTTTAAATCCCCACGCCAAACTTCCTCTGCACCCCCATTTCTGACTTCTCCTACCATCAATTAGCCCTGCCAGCTTTTCTGTATTATTCCAAGTTGATTGGGTTGCCATCATGAGTCTGGACAGGTGTGACCCCATGTCATGGAGCCAATCTTCTCCAAGCTCTCACACAGACTCTGTAACCAGGGGGAGCTGCCCACAAGTTACATCTTGACATCTTGGGTGGAAGTCAATTCCATCCCCCTGGCTCAAAGCATGGCCACAGCTCTTTAACATATCTATGCAACCACTTAAAGGTTATAGATGTGTTAAGTGGCCATGCCAGAGGATAGCTGCAAAGCGGTGGCTGTACAAAACAGCTCTGCATGTTCCTGTTCCATGTGTCCATTCCCCCAACTCACACCTGTTAGGAGAAGGGATGAGGACATCCTATATATCTTTGCAATATTTCCTAGTCACCTTGAGTTTTGGACCCCATTCCAAATCCATATTTGAGACCCCCATCTGAGATGCACCCTATTACAAAATGGATTCACATGGAGTGTGTGCACATGTCAACACTCATGAGATTACACACTTTACATATGTGTGGTTCATTGCTTGTCACTAATACATCAGTCAGGCTGTAATCTGTGCTTAATGTTATCAATTCCTTGTGTGGTTAGGAGGAGAACGTATTGTTTTCCTATTACTGCTGTTTCCAAGTGGGTAGACCTGAAATGGGTACCCAGGGGAATGTGAAAACGACAACACTGAACACTGTTTAGTACTGACTGTGTACTGGGTACCTCAGGCATGTTAGCTCACTTCATCGCCAAAATGAGTTAGTAAAATTTACTACTTCACTGAAGATCCCTGCATACTGTCCCTTGCACATGCTGTGTCCTTTTCCTGGACCTGTCATTCCTGCCCCCTCGTGAGCTCTGTGTTTGCCTGGGCTCATTCTCTATCAGATGTTTCACTTTCAAAAACTTTAACTGGTCTTTCATCTCGGTCACAATTCCAGTTATGTGAGGTCATAATGCTCCATATTTTACCCTTTTAACCATGATCACATTTCTACTTATTTTACTCATTTATCAAAAAACAACAGCTTTGTGTCCACCATCTACTTGACTCTCTTCTAATCACTAGAAAGAAAACAGACATAGTCTCAGTCCTCCTAGACGTGACTTGTGAGGAGGTGGGTCACAGTATAATGCAAACAACAGCAACAATAATAATGTATGATAGTGATAGGTGACTAAACAGGTGGAAAATGTTAGTTTAACATAAACAGTTATAAGCCTGGTAAGTAATCCCTCTGTTAAAAGTGTTGTTTTGTTTGAGAATGTAAAGATAAGGCCCATCATGGCTCCTGAGAGAGACAGCTGACCTCCTTGGTTACTGCAAAAGATTACTGCCTGGGGAGCAAGTGAAGGCATCCCTGCCATTGTGTTCCAGGGAGAGACTGAGGAACACCAGTCCCTGGGAAGACCTAACTGCCCCGGGCAAGAACACTACAGTTATTTAATCTAATTTTCCCTGAATTTCACAATTCTTCATTGCACTTTGTGCCTGGGCAGAAGGAGAGGCATCCAGGCCTTTGTGTTTCAGGGAGGGACAGAAGACCACCTGTCCCAGGGAACAGTTAACTGCTTAAGACAGGAATGTTGATGTTTCTTCTACCTAATCCTCCCTGAATTTCAAAACCTCTCACCTCAGCTTCTGTATTCCCTGGCATAGAAACATTGGCCTGGAAAGATGGTCTGTTAGGGTGTGAACCCACCATCTTCTCAGATCTCAGGCCATCTGAGTCAAGTGCCCACAAAGATTCAACTGCTGTCATTTCATATTGGGTTGGGTAGTGACAGGCAACCGGAATGCTGTTGTCTTTCTGTTTTCAACAGGACTCCTAATTCTTCCTCAACAGCTGTGAATACTATCAAAGCACACACTGAGTTACTTTCTGGGAATTAAGATGCCCACAAAGGGAAGCTGTGAACACCACAGCACAGGGTTTTTTTATTTGCAAGTTCAAATGTACGTTTTAAATTTTCTGTAATAAGAAGTCAAACGCTGATACACTTAGGTTGATGAACCGTATTTTATCTTGTTTGGTAATCATTTAGGGACTCAATGACTTTAATTCAATGACCAAATGCAGTAGAATTGTGCTTTCAGTTAGTCATGTTAAACCAGCTGATGGGTCATGGCTCTTCTCTGAAGGGAAGCATAGTTTACACCCCAGCTGTCCTTTTTACAATATTGATTCTGATCTTTTTATTGGGAAACAGAAGGCTCAGAAAAAATAAAACAAACTTTGAACTTCCCTCTTAACTGCCTAGAAAGTATTTAGACGTATGACTAGTTGAAGAAGGAACATTCATATACAAATGTCAAGAAAATATTTATTCACCGTTCATTTGCTTTGGAATCTCCATGCAAATGGATTTTTTTTTTCATTTTGAAGCCTGTTCCCAATGCTTTTTGTTCTTTTTCTTCATAAAAGCATATGTCTTACCTATCCAATAATTCCTTGGGTTTCTATATTTTTCACTTCAGAATATCCGTTAGTATAATACACTTTGTACATTGTCTTCTGCTATTCCATCTCTGCTAATTTGATTAACAGCTAAAATAGAGGAATTGAAAAGATGAGGGAAAAAATATCTTTGCTCCCACAGCTGGCTGTCATGATCTCTAGTTGAAGAATAAATAGGAACTTGACTGGCGTGGCTCAGTTGGTTGGGCATTGTGCCACAGAGCAAAAAGTGTCCCTGGTATAGTTAGAGGAGAAGGCACATGCCTATGTTGCAGGTTGGGTCCCTGTCACGGTTAACACAGGATGCAACCTGTCTGTGTTTCTCTCCCACATCAGTGTTTCTGTCCCTCACTTTTCCTATTTCTTCACTTTTCTATAATCAATCACAATCAAGCAATCAGTCAAAGTACATCAATTAAAAGAAAAAACAACCTGGTACCTTTGAGTAAAAAAGTGGGAACTTGTCAGGAAAACAGGTTTAAGAGATATCTTGCTCAAGGTAAGACAAGGATGCAGCCTGCTAAACTCGAGGTGGATAGATCTGTTTTCTGCTCTTAAATTAACATCACCAACACAGCCCCAAAACTGGTGGCAGAACTTTGTGTTGTTTGACAGCAGGAAGAGATCTGACTCTAATAACCAGTAACCTCCTAACAGAAATGATGTGAGGGAAGAAATAAGTCAGTTTTAAAGGATCATGAAAAATTTACATAATTACTGAGAAATTCTCATATTCCATGTCTTTGAAACCCCCAATCATGTTTTTCATTTTTGTCCACTGCTTTTTGCTAAGGGACCTTAAATGTAAATTACTGGGCAGTTGTCATTTTAGAGCATTAGTTGGCCATTATTTCAAAGTTCCTCTGACATACTTGCATATGTCTTTTCCTTTCACTGCAACTTGGAACCTCTTTTCATATGCGTGGCTTTTAAGGCATTAGGCAAATAGCCTCACTTGAGGGTAGACAACAGTGTGTACAGGTTTACAGGCCTGTCCCTCCATTCCGACTGGGCGGGGCACACTGCCTCAGGCCTTGCTCTGAAAACAGAGAAAAGAAAAAAGTAAATGTGACTCTTAAGGTGTGGCTTCTCAGGGAGAGGGGGGAGTGAACATAAAATCCTCTCAAGCTCCCTGAGCACCTGATATAGGCAGATCGCTTACTTTCAATCCATTCCAGCCACACACCAACCAGGTTTTTTTCCTAAGAGTAAAGGGTTTTTATCTTCCATCAACAATCAATTCTCCAATGCCATGCCCTGCAATCCATGTAGTTCTGACACTGAGTACCCAGAGTGCATGCAGACCCCACAGTTCTGTTGATGGGAGAGACCTGGTTCTTCTTGCTGATGCATGTAAAGAATTACATATCAGCAAATCTAGTGGTGTGCAATCAGTTTATTAGTGGCCTGTTCCCATGGTAGAGGGTGAAAGGCAAAGTTGCATGGCAAAGGAAGGTGAGAAAAGCAAGAGGAGCTGAGGACCAGCGTGGCAAGCCCCTGGGCAGCCTGAGGCCCTGTGGCCAGAGACCCAGGAGCACCCTGAGCTAGAGAGAGAGAGCCAGTCCTTTGTTCTCAGGACTTACATAGTTAGTAGGATAGGAGGGAAAACATTTACATATTGATTAACAGGTAAATGTGGTGCCAGCTTTCCGGAGAGAATGTGACTTTCCAAAACCCTTAGATATGTGTGGGGGTCTGTTAGCCCAAATCCTTATCTTGCTCCAGACCCCATTTGGTCATCTTGTTGTAAAACAAATATGTGACAGGAGGCAGTTAATTAAAATTTGGGCACTTACCAAAGTTAGTTATTGGCTCTTTCTGCAAGCATCAGGAACTCTCTGGTAAAACAGATAGTGACCTGAGGTAGGCAATTAACCAAAGTTGTTTTATGGGCTCTTTCTCTGGGCACTGGGGACCCTCTCCCACATTTAGGCCTTGGGATGAAAGCACAGTTTCAAGGCTCTCTTTCCCAGATAGTAGACATGTTACATAGAATTTCAAGGACTTTCCTTCTTTCTTGCTAACATGGTGTTCCTTGTGGTGTTGGAACACCTGGCAATATTATGAGACCCGGCTTAGGACTGCTGAGTTAGTTTGTGAGACTTGTCTCCTTTCTCCTTCCTGCCTCGGTTTACTGTTTATTGTACCAAATTGGTCAAAGGCATTTCCTGGCAACCAGGGTGCTAAATGCTGGCCAGTGACAGTACTGCAGTCTCAGAGCTCTTCCAATGCTGTCTCCTGCCTCAGTTCCAGACTCAGTAACACAAGACTGCCATTAGTGCTGATGCCAATTGCAAGTAGGGTGCCCAGGCTACTCACATTCCTGACTAATCAACTACACATTTGGGAATTGTTATTACCTCCCTTTAGCTGTTATAAATCTCTAGAAAAACACACAGAATGCAGAAGAAGCTTTATTTGCTATTACTGGTTTATTATAAAGACATCACTTAGCATCAGCAATGTGGAAGACACACAGTGGGCTAGGTAGGCATTGGATGATAGTGATGGAGCTGCCATATGTTCCCTGGGCCCCACCCTCTGAGAAGCTCTGAAATCCTTATGTATAGAGGTGGGGTTTTTTTGGAAGTTTCTTTCTGTTGTTATGATTGATTAAATAGTTGACCATTATTAATTATTTGTAGCTCCTCTCCCTTTCAAAGATTTTGGAGAATTGGAGTATATGGATAAAAATACCTATATTAAATCTGAAATCCATTGTGGAGGTCTGTGTGGGGAACCTTATGTACACCGAGACCTAAAGTAACTACATAGAATGGTCAGAAATTAAAACTTAGTAACTGAAACTGAATCATGGCAGGTAGTCATGTTTTACTCAGGGTTATTTTATCAAAAGCATCAGTCTTTGTTTTGTCTAGCGACTTTTGCATCTTTGATAATAGAACCTTAAAATGTCAGAATGATATGGTTTTGTAGAACCCTAACTGTATCAGAGAAGAGACGAAATAAACTTTCATTTTTATTGTTATAATATGAATCAACTGCTAATTATCCTATAGTTAACAATTTAAAAAAATCCTTATCTCTATTATTTCAATTTTCATCCAACCCAAGAAGTTTAACCTGCTTTGCCTTCTCCCAGCTCTTGAATCCAGCACCAATAAGTTTTATGCAACCTCCTTAACTTTCCCTTTGATTCTAATGGTAAACTAAAGTGCAAACTTCCGTTCTCTGGAATACTTTTTTCAGTTTGTTGAAATATTGCTTCCCATTTGAAAGTAACTGCTACATTTCCTGTACATGTTTGTACATTTGTAACTTTGACATTTCCTTGGCACAGTGTGGCAGGATTCCAGAGAAGCTCAGGCAGGACCACCTTACTAGGTACCATCAGGGGACCCCCTGGCACTCACCATCCTAATAGTGTATCAAGTGATCTTCTTAAGTTTTTCTAGGAATAATGGACCTCCCTGTTTTAAGGTAAAAGGCTAGAATTTATTTGAGCTACTGCTTTAAGTTCTCCAAGTGAACCTAAAGGTAGAGAGTTGAGAAAAACCAGGCTAACCATAAGAGTTGAAACCCTTCCCCGCTTCCACACACACAAAGGATGCCTAGATTTTAACCTTGGCTTTCCTTTGCAATTGCTCTTTGAGAGTCTGAACAAAACATTGTGCTGCACAAATTAGAGACTGGACTCATTTGGCTTTGAAGACCAAAGGCTCTTCCTCCCTCATGGTCCAATCTCAGGTATTCTTAGGTGACTAGGAATCTCTGTGCACATGTCTGAGAGAATTCCCCACAGTGTGCAGGACCTCACAGGGAATTCCAACTCAACTGGAGTGAAATAATTGACGTGTAAAAGGATGCTCACGTAAAGGTTGCTTACCTAGCACCTGGGAGGAAAACTGAGACATGTGATAGAGTTTGATGCAGCTAAGGAAGTGACAGCACCTTGGACTTCAACTCATAAGCAGCCCACTTAAAGCTACCATTCAACATCCCTAGAAATTTACTTACACTCTGCAAATATCCAAAGAAAAGTAAAATGGGTGTAAAAAATCATGACTCCAAGGCTAAAAGCTCTCAGTTCCAGATCCCGGATTACTACTTTGGCAGATAGACAATAAATAAGAAGTCTGGACTTGCAAATACTTACAGAAATGGAAAGATTTTAATATATGTGGTAACAATTTATTATGGCCAAAACAGAACTCCTTTGCCATCTCAATAATTTCTGAATGCAGCATTTAAAAAAAAAGAGAATTCCAAAATTTAACTGGGTGAACTGCAAACACATCTCTTTTGGAAATTAGAAAAATCTGGAAGCACAGATAAATCCTATCTTCAAAAAATAATAAAAAAAATTAGGGACTCTCTCTTAACTAAAAATGTCTTCTGTACCTAATAAATGCCAGCACTTCATTCCTCCTCATTCTAAATTTCCTTCACTATATTTTTTTGCCCTTTTGAGAGATTTTATTTTTTGGTCTGGAATTGCCCTCTTTCTTCTTTTATCCTTTTTTATTTCTTCTATATCTCCTCCATTACCTTTCCCTAATAAATTTTGATCACATGAGAATAGAACTTAGATAAGAACCATGCATGAATTCTAGCAGCTTCCTTCAGAAAAAGAAAACCATTTTTAACCAGAAGAGGGAATATATATATTCTCTCTCTCTCTCTCTCTCTCTCTCTCTCTCTCTATATATATATATATATATATATTCCTAAAACTAAAAGGGAATATAAAAGTTTACCTAAAATTTCAAAGATTTTCTCCAGGACACAAATGGTTTTGCAAAACAATTAAATTAACTGTTGGGATAGAAGATCATGGTTATTCTGGTCTACTCCACTGAATATACCTTCTGGTTCCTGGAAGAAAAGCAACCAATTTACCAAATCAGTTTCACTGGGAAACTCCTGTAGGGAAGCCTAGCCATTTTAAATCAGTTTATAAGAAACTGAAAGAATATTTAGAAGAAGAAAAGAATACAAAAGCAAGCCTATGGTTGCTCAGAGAATTATAAGGGTGTTTCCTTTCTTCCTTACTGATAGTGAAAAAGAAATGAAAATGACCACAATTGTGGAGATTCCTAAGGCCCTTGTAGATACTGGGCCTAGTTTATCTGCTCTTACCAACACTCAATTAAGAGTAAATCTTCAGTGCAAGTGGCAGGGACATCTAATCAACTAATGAATGTTCTAACTCACAACCTGTCTCCTTCCAACTATAAAATGAAATGAGGTAATGTAGGGTTTTACTGAAACACTTGTGGAAATAATCATTATAAAGGAACTTCCACAAGAAGAAAACATATCCTGAGATGGAAAGTTTCTTGCAGGATGTTCCAATGCAACTTCGAGCCCTTTCTAGTACAGATTTTGGCAAGATCAATCAGTCAAGCTTGTTAAAATATCTATTGATAATACTTTGCCTCTGCCTAACATTAGCCATTTTACTCAAAGACCTGATGCACTAGCTTGAATTAAGCCCATTATATCAAATTACTCTAAATGGAGACATAATTTATGTCTCTTAAGAAGAGACAAATGAACAAGCTTCCTTAATTCTCCCAAGTTGTCAGTAAAGAAACCAAATAAAAAAGATGGAGATTTGTACATACTCTCAGAACTATAAACAAAATAGTGATTTCCAGATATCCAGTGATTCCAAATCCACATACCTTATCTCAGTCATTTCTATGGACTGTAAATATTTTTAGTAGTACATTTATGTAGTGCTTTATTTAGCATTTCAGTAGAATATAATGCACAGTCAATATCTCTTTGCCTTTACTTGGGAAGATTGCCAATTTACTTGAACTAAAATGCCCCAGGGATATATATATATATATAAAGCTCACCTATTTTCCTGCATATTAAAAGCTGATTTAAAGAATGTTACATTTCTTAAAGTTTCCACATTGATCCAATATGTGGATGGTTTACTTTTATGCTCTAGGATAGTGCTAGACTGAAAAAGAACACAATTTACCCATCAGAACAGCTAACAACAAAAGGATATCAGGTCTCAAAGGATAACCTTAAATTTTGCAAACTCAAGGAAAATAGATGGACCATCTCATATCAATAGATAGATACTATTCAATTTTGAAAGACCCAAAGGAATCTTATTTTTTTTTTCTTTTAGAATAGGGGAAGAAATTTAGAGGATCCTGGGTCTCACAGGATAGTGTCACAATTGGGTTTAAATTCTTTCCAGTTTTTATATTATCTTTTAAAGTCAAATGGACATGACCTAATTCATGAAATGCCATAACCCTCCATAAAAACAAGATGTAAAATCATTAAAGAATTACCTAAAACTCAATTTCTGATACACGATAAGTATAAAGGTTTTAGCTTTTTATACAAAATCATTTTGGAAGTTCTAACTCAAAAACATAGAGATTGTCATAGACCTATAGGTGATTGTCCTCAGCAATTAGACTCAGAAGCCAAAGAGCTCCCTCCCTGTGTGACAGTCATCTCTGCTATAGGCACACTGTGTGAACAAACAGAAAAGATAGCTATGGGCTCTCCTTTTTTTTATGTTTTCAGCCTTTTGAATGTCCACTGAATTCCCAACACATCAACACCTCTGTAAGTTTCTGGATTTCTGCACCTATTGTTTTCAATTTGATATAACAGTCTTATCACAGCAAGTTTGCTGCCTTCTGTGCAGAATAAAGACATCCATGGCTGCATTGTGTCTACTGACCATCTCTTTGTTTCCAGGGATGGCTCACAGGAAACTCCTTGCTGATGCTGTCTTACTGTGCTTTACATATGAATCTGTGAACAATGGACAGTAATGTTACCAAATTTGATAGGCAATAACTTCTATGATGGACACAATGAAATGTGTTTATTTTTGCATCAGTAAGAAATTTCTAATGATCAGAATTAATTATTTTAACTCAGGATTATCATGACAAAAAAACAAAAGCACTATACTTGTACTAACAGTAGCCATGACCTTGGCATAGCTCACAACACTAGAATGTTGTGGAAGCACCTGCCATCTGAACTTGCTCAGGCAAGTACATTAAATACAGCAGACAGGTTGCACAATTATTAGATGTTATACTTATATTGATATTAAAACATTTGGAAATGATCAGAACTGGAGAGCATTATGCTAAGTGAAATAAGCCAGGGGATGAGGAACAAATACCATGTGATCTCATTTTAAACTGGAACCTAATCAACAAAACAAACAAGCAAGCAAAATATAACCAGAGACAGTGAAATTTAGAACAATCTGACAGTAAGCAGAGGGGAGGTGGGAGAGGATAATGGGGGGAAGTGGGGAAGGATTTTCAGGAACAACTATAATGTATTCATTGACAAAACCAAGGTGGGAGAGATGGAAGCAAGGGAGAAAGCTGGGGATGCTTGGGGTGAGGGGGAGTGGTGGGGGGAGATGGAGACAACTGTAATTCAACAACAATAAAATATTTTAAAAACATTACTAGAGAAAAAAATTTCAAGATTTCTAAAGCCGCTACCATGAAAGCAAAAGAAATTCACTTAGCTGGTGCTGCAGCTATCTGGGCAATATTAAACAGCGTAATTATTTTGACCTGAGAATGCTTGTTACTTCTTATTTAATCAAAAAAGCCCCTCTTTTACAGTTCTAGTGGAACACTGCAGAAAAAGAAAAGCATCCTAAAAACAAAAAGGGGGGACTTTGAAGAAAAGAAGCCAAAACAGAGTCAAAATGGGAACCAATCCTATCTATAGGGAGTTAATTATTGATACTTTAACATGTATAGGAACTAACACATTGGGTTTTTAAAAACACAGTCTAATGAAGCAAAAATACTACTGGAAACCTCTCACTGTAGCTCATAAAGTCTGCAGCAATGTCCTATCTGTCCAAATATAACACTGGAAAATCATTCAACTAGGCCGATATAAATTTCTCACTTCCCCCAGACCCACTGGAAATATAACAATTGAATTTTATATGAATGCTACCATCTCAAGAATACAAATATGTGTTAGCTTTAAATTGTGTATATTTTCCAACTGGATGTAGACCAACAGCCTCAACAAGCTTAAATGATTATTAGGAGATATTAACACCAATTGGGGAATTCTCCCTCAGTTACAGTGACTGAGGGACTCCTTTCTCCTGGCAAACAATGCAATGCATTTCTACTACATGGTCTATTTATAACATGCTCATTGTGCTCGTCATCATAATTTTCTGGATTGGTGAAACACACAAAAAGTGCAATTAAAACTGATCTAAATAAAATTTTAGAATCGTTTCACCCTTTCTAGCCAAAAGAAAAACCACCTTTTAACCTATAATTTACTCCTTTTGGTAAACACATAGTTTTTCTCCTCATTCAACAGTTACTGGTCACCCTATACATCTAAACAGAGGGATATGTAGGTCAACCTTACTAAAATGAGACGTTCTGCATTATTATCAAAACTTATCAGACAACTTATAAGGAATGATAAATTAGTGATATTCATTTCACAGGGGCACTGCCAGGAAATGATGATGACTTCAAAGACAATGACACATTTCATGTAATGGAAGAGACATCAATTAAAGACACTTGCCAACATTGTTTGAAAAAACCGTATCAGGGACCCAAAAGCCAATGTACATCTGCCCCTGTCTCTGATGCTTGCCTCCACTCATCACAATCAAACATATTGCAGGGATGAGAAGTTGCTAGTATCAGAGACAGACAGCTATCCCAAGACAATGGTAAATGCTTTATAACTACAAACTGATGTTGACCATTATAAGTTTGATGGTCTTTACCTGTCTGCTAAAATAAGTCATAATAATACTTATAGTTGTTCTTTGGGCTTTTCTCAAAGAGTGTGCATATAACACAACTGTTAACAATTTCTATCGTGTATATGATAACTTTTGTTTTACGAAAAATGCCTCTTTACAGTTTTTCTTTTGAGGCAGGAAAGTAAGAAGCTAGAAATATTCGTTTGCAAGGGAAATGGGAAAATTGAGAAAGGCCGCTGAACAAAGTGGTTGAGCAATTTATAGCTGGATACAAAAGTTTACCCAGGTGAAAAGATGCAGATTCCTTGCAATAAATGAAATATACTAGAACTTGCTTTCACAGGGGCCTTCCCTCTTCTGCCATACAGCTGCTCATGCAATTTAGACCTTCTGGCCTGGTACTGACCAAGTAGAGGAGACCACACCCTGAAAGGGCACACCTGAAAACGTTGATGAATATTATCTTGAGATCTTCCCTGAGACCTCGCCTAAAATTTTCACCTTCTGAAAGCAATAAAACTTCTCAACACAAATAAAACTGTGTACACCTTGTCTTTATTTTTTAAAGATTTTATTTATTCACTTTTGTAGAGAGTGGCTGGAGATAGAATGAGAGAGGGAAAAACACTGATGTGTGAGGCAAAAGATCAATAGGTTGCCTCTTTCACACTCCCAACAGGGGACCTTGCCTGAAACCCAGGCATGTGCTCTCTCTCAGAATGGAACCAGTGACTTTTCAGTTTCTAGGCCCATGCTCCATTCACCAGGCTAATCAGCCAGTGCAGCATGCAAACTTCGTGAGGCACACCTAGTGACTTATTGTTCTTTTAGGGGAGGGTAAATTTCCTTTCTCCTCATCTGTGAGAGGTTCCCAGGACACTTGCAGTAAGGGAGCATGGCAGCAGCAGCTTGTCCCAAGCAACCCCCCTAAACCTTTCCACAAGGATCCTTTTCTATGACTCTGCCCCTCCTAGTCTCACATGTTTCCCATAATATTTTTAGAGAATCAAAGCAGCCCCACCTAGTCTCTCTTCTGATTCTCTTTTTATTCTCAGTCCATCCTTCTGTCACCATCCCCTAAATAGCTATACCCTCAAAATCACCTGGGCTTCTTTTGTGTAATTCTTCCTGCACAAAGTCAAGAATCCATGCATTAACGGTTTGCCTTAGGTAATCCTGACCTGAGCAGGCCCCCATTCTGTCAACCTCTTGACATTTAGAAGAAATGCTATTGCAAAAGAAGGAAAAGTGATGTGAGTGTGAGAGTTTAAAAGTCAGGTGTTTATCCCTGGCTGCTGTGGCTCAGTAGACTGAGCAGAGCCAAAAAACAAAAGTTTGATTCCCAGTTAGGGCACATGCCCTGTAGGGGCATGTGAGAGTCAAGCACACATTGATGATTCCCTCCCTCTTTTTCTCTCTCACTTCCTCTCTCTAAAAACAAATTTATAAAATGATTTTTTTAAAGTAAGTAATCTGTCCTACGAAGTTGGTTATTTCTAATTGAAAGGAAAATAACTAAGATCAAAGAAATTGTTGAAGGTTACTGGAATAAAAATATTGAGAAAGGCATTTTATGAATAAATGCTAGAACCTCATTACATGAATATCCTCATACCCTAACTCAATAGAGGCTGTTCAATATATTATTCAAATGCAAGCTGAAGTGGCTATAAAATACAGTCCTCCATGCCTGCTGCTGGAGCAGAGGGAATGTACTTATGAAACTCTTACTGTCCTCATCTGTGGAAATTGTAGGTGGTAATTGTATTTCATAGCATAGTGTTCTTAGAGCTTGGTCCCCAAATGAATTGTAAGGTGACAGCCTCCTAGTGTACAACTAGCAAAAATAAGATTAATAATGAATAACTAATAATACATAGGCATAGTGAATATGATCCCATCTCATGGTCAGATGGGTAAAACTGGATTGATGTATAGTGTGCCCTCAAATTACAAGTAAATGTAATACAGGTTGCAAAATACAGGGAAATGAAGATAGCACACTTGAGATCATGAAAGCGTCTAGGTTCAAAATGATCCAGAGTGCTTGTCTAATGAAGGCCTGTGGGAGGGACTGCTCCCATTTACCCGCTTTTCTCTTCTGACAACATTCAGCCTTGACTTTCATTCAAGGTGAAGGTCTTGCTGCGTCACAGTTTGTTTATTTTTCAGCTAGACAAACGCTAAGACTTCCTAAGAATCCCTTCCCAGCACTTGAGACAATATTATTTAACAAAAAGATTGGTCACCAATGCATCTTTTACATTGATTTCTAACAAAAGAGGGCGGTGTGGACAAAATTGGGACCACATAATAAACCTGATGAGGTCAGGGGAGGCCTGTGTGGTAGGGCTTACAAAATGAGGGAACTGAAGTAACCACATAGGATGGTCTGAAATTGAATTTTAATCAAAAGTGAGAAATGGTGTGTAGTCATGTGTAGTTAAGGCCAATCTCTTTCCTAATGAAAGTCAATCTTTACCTTAAATAAGGTGTTTATTTTCTTTTTAGTTTTGTCCTTTAACATAATATACCTTTAAAATGTCAGGGTAGTTTTCCTTATTCCTGACCCTGACTGGAGAAAATACATACCCTTTCATTATTATTGTTATTGTGTTCATTCTTAACTGCTATCTTTCCCATACCAACCAACTTCAAAATCGTGTCCATTTGTTTTACTTTGCACCCAGTCTCAGACATTTCTGCACTTTGCATCCTCCAACTCCTTAACGCATAGCCCATCGATTTTGTGTAACCCCTTAGGCTCTGGCTTTCCCTGTACTGTATAAAATAAGGGGCACCACTGCCATGTTTCAGAACATTCTCTCAGTCAATTGTGGTTTTGCTTCCCATAATTATCATCATGTTTGGCCCAAGTAGACTCATAAAAATTCCTGTCAGGTTGAAACATTTCTTACGTTGATAGCTGAAGATTCCAAGCTTCTGATCAGAACTTGGTCTTTCTGGTGACCTGCCCTCACTCTGCAACTATCCAGAGGCCTGCCAACAGTCGCATCATCACAACAAAAGACACTCTTATCACCCGTATCCCTTAGAATTCCCAAAGAGTTAGCTGCTCTTTACTAAAATCCAAGAAAGAAGACCGAACTTATTTTTGTGGTATCACATGAGAGAACTGATGCTTCTCGAGGTGGGTCACTCACCCAGAGTCACACAGCCTGCAGGTGGACTCTGTATTATCAGTGGGCATTTGTCACATAGGCTTCTCTTTTTGAGGGGGGTTTCTCCTTATATCAGAGGGATTCAAAACTTAAACACTACCTTTCCCCTACTCCTAGTGATTGAGAATCCTGATGTGAATTGAGTGCAGGTTCTGAGGTTCAATGCTTCATAATTTAGAAACTGGAAGAAAGATGGGACTATTGTTTCTACTACTGGGGTAACTGATGGGCAGGCTGTGACAGACACAGCTTTATGTGAAGAAGAACATGTCTTTTAAATTCTGAGTGTGGTTGTGGCAGTGTGACCTTGATACCACACTTCCAGGGGTAACTCCCTAACTTCTATTTCTATAGCTATTCAGTGGTATCGTAAGTGCTGAATCTTTGTGTAAAAGACTTGTCTACACACAAGTTCATGTATGCAGGTTTACTTGTAAGAGCCCCAAACTGGGAAGAACACAAGTGTCCATGAAGGATTAATAGATAATCAATATTAATACATTTCTGGAATGAGATATAAATAGAGAATAAAAAGAGAGAACTATGTCAATATAGCCAAATTTGGCCTCACATCAAATACTTTAGGATACAAATTTTGAAAATTCCAGAAAGTGCCAATGAATTTATAATGAAAAAAAAACTGAAGAGGGTTCTGTTAACACTTAAAAAGCAGGTGGAGAGGTGAAGAAAAAGGAGATTACAAGAGGGCATGAGAATACTTTAATAGTGAGGGACATGGTCTTTATTTTCATTGTACAACTTTTCAGGTGCATGCATCTGAAAACACTTCATAAATGCACACTTTCAATATGTTAAGCTCATTATATTCAACTGTAATTCAATAACTTTACTACAGTTATATTTAGATCTATGAAAAATTGCCTAAGGTATACATTGAATACAAAGTACAAAACTTAAAAAAAAAAAAAGGAAGATACCCAACTGTAACATGACATTTTCTTTCCCGTGTTTTTACTGGTCTACAGGGGGCGACAGGATTACTCTGCAGAAGGAGCCTTTCTGGGGCACCGCCGACTTCACCTCAGCAGCACCCATAGTGCAGCAGGGGAACAACCTCAACAGCAACTCTCACTCCACAGTCTTTCTAACTCTTTACCCCTGCAATGGATGCTGTCGGCTCTTCCAACCAGCCAAGCATCACCCCTACAACATCAGTCTTCTGAGGAAGATTTTTTTAATCCCTCTGTTTTGTATGGAGTAAATGTCCACTAACTCTCCAGGTTTCTGCCCAGTGGATATTTTTCTGAGAAGTGCTCTGTGTGTTCCCCAGTCCAGCCGAGACACCATTACATTCTCTGGAGGGACCAGAAGTTTTCTTCTGAGGCCCTTCACTGGATTATAATTAAGTTCCTAGAGCCATGATTTACCTGACAGCATGTTCTGTTACAAGGAAAAGTTGATGAGCACAGGGCCTACACTTGTCCTATTCTGTTTGGAGTTTCCAGGGCCCAGCCATGACAGATGCTCCACAAACATGCATTAAATCAGTAAGGGAAACTACCCAGTGGAAACCTGTCACACTATGTGACACTTGACGTAAAATTATGTTCTTGTAGACACACAGGCACTGGTGTCAGCATGACAGGAGGATGCCACCTGCTTGGGTACATGCGAGGGTCAGGCTTTTATTTCTCATACAGTCAGGAGGACTGAAAGGAACTTCCTAATAGTGAGGGGTTGGGCTACATTTTATTCCTCCAAAGTCACAGCCCTCTACAGTCCCACCTTGTGAGTTATGTCTCATCACCCCACGTCTGAGGTTTTCCTGTTCTCAAAGATACCTGAGAGGACAGAAACACTGGATCCTCAACCCCTGGAAGAGCTCCTGCCTGGGGAAGAAAGAATACACCCTGACCTTGTCGGCATCAGGGAAGACTTTCCATTCCCAAAATTCTTGGTCTGTGGGACACAGACTGCCTGTTGTCTCTGAAGACATGTCCCCACTTTATGATGTCCTGGGGAACAAGTGAAACTTTTTGTGCAGAATGGGGCGTAGGACCCAGAATCTGTGGTTGCTTCCATCTCTCAGATGCTAGGATTCTAAAAGGACCTATTCTCTCCTAATAAAATAACACACTGGGTTCCGAGTTGAGTATTCACCTGGAGATGCTCCTGCTTCACCACCCTATGAGCAGACAGGGACACAGAAATGACTTACATACTTCACCACCACTACATCACCACCAGTGCAGTGATGGTGGACACACAGCACATACTTTGGATGCACCCTCGAGGCCAGCAACTTTTTCCAAAAACCTCAGGAGGACCTTCACTAGGCCTTCCTTTTGGATACTTGAAAGCAGAGAGCACTGTATTGCTCAGCACATGCCCCTGGTGGGACAGTAATCCTCACACTGGACTCATAATATTCATGACAATGCCTACCTTTTCACTAGGCTCACCATGTACTGGGCAGAATCCCTGTGCAGCATCTGACTTTGGCTGCAGGTCTGCTTCTGTCCTCTAGGGCACAACATTGAGATCCACAGGAAATAGACACAGGAACTGGGCTTTGACTAAGATGGAGAAGTAGCCTGAGCTTCATGCCCTATTCCAAAAGGCCTTTCTCCAGTCCTCCCTTTTGACTAGTCTGTCCCACTTGCTACTACTAGAGACTGTCAGCAGAAAGTGGCCATGCAGTAACCCTGTCAAGCTCAGGGGTCACATGGAAAGCCTGACAATACTCACAAAATATTTCCGTCAGAAATTTCTCTCTTGTCAGGTTGTCACATTAAAGGCTTGTATTTTCCTTAAGAAAGGTCAGTCTTTAATGTAAGTGAGCCCTGGTCCATTTTTGTGCATCTTGGGAAGCATAAGTTGGACACATCAGAGTGATTTTGTTTTCTGGACCATTCATGTCACAGAGTCTGGGACAAGTGTGTGAGACCACAGCATCCTTTATGTTATCTGGACCCCTGCACATCTTCTCTGTGTCCTCTAAATGCTAATTATTCCCTACCGACCTATGTAAAAACTATGTATGTCTCCATTTTGCCTTTTTTTCCAATTCTGGAGATTGCTTTGCTATGTTTTATTTCACTTTCTTCTGGATTGTGTCTAAATTTATCGTCTTCTATTTTGATGACAATGTATAAAATAATCTAAAAAACTGCCTTTTTTCGAATCATTTGAGTGCTTTCTCCAAGGCATATGAGGTCAGTTTGGCACAGATAAACTCATTACATGGCTGTATAAGCTTGGACATTTTTTTACCCAGAGAGAGCCCAGAAGCACCTCCTCTCTCAGGGGTTTCTGTGCAGCTCTCTACTCCATGCCTGTCATCCTTCATGGACAAGCATGGGGAATCTGCCCAGGGATAACTCAGAGATTTTCCCAGCAGCCAGCAGCACAGGGAAGGTCTTACAAACAGACTTGGAGAGGAATGGTCCACCTGAAACTGTCTCTTGAGAACCAGGCAGCCCACAGGCACCCGAACTTACACAAAAGTCCTTTCTTCCTGGGACGCAGACAGCACATCTCCCACTTCACACCTAAAACTGCATGTCCTACTGAGAATTCAGGTTTTGAGTTTTTTCCCTGGAAGCAAAAGCCAGACTGGTGACCACCTGAGATAGAAGGGTCCCCTCTGCAATTATCACTGAGCTCGAACACTTCTCATTCCCAGAGTAATTTCTATTACTTTCATGTGGGAAAAAATAACACCAGAGAGCTTTTGAGAACATGGGGAAGACCTGGTGCCCAGCTGGGTTTCTGTATCACAAAGAAATAATCCCCTTTTTTGATGATATCTGGGGCTCTCTGTGTAGTTCTAACAGACCCAAGCTAAAGACACAGCAGATGCCAATGCTGGCATTAGTGAGTCATCCTCCCAAGGCACCCATGTCCCTGTCAACCTTGCTATTGCAAGTGAACTCCACAAATGATAATTAAGATCAACCTCCCCACAGAGCTTGTCAGGTACTGAGTCCCTGACCCACTGCATCCAGTCAGAATCTGCAGTTTAACAGGATCTGGAGACTTCCCTTGTGCACAGGCCAGCAGGAGAGGTGCTTCTACTTTCACATCAAAGGATCTCACTCTGAATGGGCATCCACATTTGCTGGACAGCTGCTTAAGCTGCATTTTTAAGGTGTCACCTGGGCATTGCAATGTTACTCTGTTTCACAGGTGATGTGGTACATAGCAGGATTGACTTCCTTCTGACAGGTTTCTGTCACTTAGCACAAGAACTACTGCTCTGAATGGAAGAGTCAAATGTAAAAGAGGCTTTGGGAGAGACTACTGGGCACCTGACATGAACCTATGGAAAAACCCTTAAACCCAGAAACCCCAGGCTTGTCCTTTTCTAAATACAGCATGAGAGTGGGTGTTTGTGTGTTTATGTGTGTGTGCATGTGTTTGCATGTGTGTTTGTGTGGTGCTGAGAGACCTCAGGAGTCCCAAGGAACCAAATTATAGGAGGGCAGTACTGGTTAGAATGGTCAAGGGCGGCTAAAACTGGAGCAGGGAGTGGTATGGTCATGTGCATACTCCCTGTCCCCAGCTCACATGACAAGATTGGTAACTTTGCCCCAGAGTAAATCTCAGGGCTCAGTAGGACACACAGCAGATTGTACCGTTTGGGACAGCGGTTGCTGTGAGCCTCACCAAAAGTGAAGCTTCTTTCAAAACGGGCACCACAGAGCAGACAACATACACCATGGGATCCGTGTCAGTCTCTACCCACAGAGGACTTGTCCATTGGAAAGGGCTCCTGCTACTTGGTGAGTAGGAGATAATTCCTTGGGGTAGACTAAGGATCTGGCCCAGAGACTTTCTGGAGTCTGCTAAAGACCCAGGGATCTGAGAAAAGAGGGAAGGCTTCTGTCTGGACCTGAGGGTGAAGGACAAGGAGCAGAGTAGGATGGGTAAGGGGGCCCAGCAAGAGGAAATTCTCATAATCTGGAAGTGGTGGGAGGCAGGAAAATATGGATTGCTGTGTATTTCCTGTTATTAATCACTGAGTATTGAATATTGAAAACTGGTAGTAATAATAATAATGATTTATGTCAGGAAATATCAAAACAATTTAACCTGGGGAGCTAAACATTGTCATCACCACAAAACCCAGAAATGGGAAGGTAAACCTCAGGAGGTACAGCACTCATTCATTCATCCCCATCTATTTTCAAGCTGTTGTAGTCACTGGAGCTAGAAGATCAGACAAGCCCTGCTCTCAGAAAGTCCATGTTCTATGGAGGAGAGAGGGACAAGGGAAGGTGTAGATGTGAGGTCAGGTACCCAGAAAAGCCATGAAAAAAATGAGCAGGACAGGTCAGAAAGTGAAGGCAGAGAATCTTTAGAGAAGGTGGTCAGCAAATGTGTCTTTCAAGACTACCCCTGAGTGTTAGCGTTGGTCTAAGCACAGTGATGAGGTGACCAAGACAAACACCTGGAGAATAGTATTTGAAACAGGAAACAAATAATAGCTTCAGATGTGCCGAAGTAATGGGAGCCATGCTGTCGACCTTGACCATGGGAGACACACACTCACCTGCAGACCAAGGCTGAGAGATAAAGAGACCCACTCAGGATTCAGGGTTTCATCTTTCTGTCCCAGTACATAGATATAAATATTGATCCACTTTTTCTTATTTCCTAGTTTCACTCTTAACCTTCTGGAGCCTGCCCACCACAGCTGAAGTCCGTGTTGTGTCCAGCTATCCTGCTGAAGGGCAAGATGCTCTTCTGCGTATCCGCAATAAGCCTCCTGAGGCTGTAGGCGTAGCGTGGTACAAGGGGAGACGTGTGGACACAGATAATTTAATTGCATTTTCTATGATGACATCCGATTTACATTTAAGTGGTCCTGGAGAGAATGGAGAAGAGATGATAACTGATGATGGATCCTTGCTATTGAAAAATGTCACCACGGATGATATAGGACCGTACACTGTAGCTGTCCACCTTCCAGATTCAAAACCAGAAATAGCATCTGGGCTGCTTCACTTGTTTGGTGAGTGATTGCTCTCTGATGACTGGAGGTTGGGTGGGGTGACTCCTATTTCACACACATGACTGACAGCCCTGGACACTACTGCCATTCCCCTCTGCATTTTGTTTCAGATTCAATTTTGACATTTAATGCAGGATTCACAGAGTATAGACAAATTTCTTAAGATCTCAGTTCCTTTCCCAATGTGCAGCCCTGCAGGCATTCACTGCTGACAGATGGGTCAGTCTGAAGAGAGAAATTCAGCAGAGAGATACCATTCTCAGTTCAGCCCCCTGAGCATGTTCCTATGACTTGAACTGAGGCTGACCCTGCTATACTAGGTCAGAGCATGGTCTGAGAGGCCTCCTGATACTCACACAGAGCTCAGCTCAGAAACCTCTCCCCAGAATATGGTGCCAGGTTTCTTGAAAGCAGGGACAAAAGGCAGCCTGTGCCAGTTTGGATTTGGTGTCTCGAAAGGTCTCAGTGTGTGATGGTTAATGGGCCCTTGAGTCACAAGGCTCCCGAGGCAGTGACCAGTCCTGCCTCAGGCCGAGGAATCACATTTTGGCAGAAATGGAGTTTGGTGTTACCTGAGTCTGTGTGTGGAGAGAACAGTTAGACAATGTCTGTGGATATAGCAGACTGTCCTGGGGGACTGAGGAAGCTTCAGAAGAAGGTCAGCATCTCCAGAAAGAAACTGAGGAGAAAAGATGCTCCTGGAAGGTCCTCATTCACCAGGGATCAGCCCAGACCAATAAGACATCTGGGAATTGTTCAATAAGAAATGCTCTTTTGGAGCAGCTCTTCTGTTTCAAGATTAAGGTCACCTGCTGACAATATTTTACAGTTAACATACTGATAACCCTTTTCATTGAGAACAAATTGAGGAACAGGAAGATACAGTCACTCTAGCAGACTCACACAGAATATGTGCAGCTCATTTAACTCACTCTTGGGCTGCCTGTAGCCATAGACTTAATTTCTCCACCTTGGGGAACACAGAAGAGGGTCTTTGGATTCTGAACCAAAACCACTGATTCAGAGACTTTTTTTATTATGTGTCCTCAGCTCATAGGAATACTTTTTGGTCCGTGGAGTGAAAACATGGAGGCATAGACTATTTTTACTCTAGAACCAAAGAACCTGCAGTAACAATCAGAAATCAGAATCACTGTATACATTACCCAGGCATCCCACTCAGGTGGCCCATCCATCCCTCCCTGAACTGGAGTTGACATTACTTATGTGTTTCCTTCTTTGGTTCAGTCTCTCCCACCAGATATAAATAAAACGACTTTGTCTTCTCACTACCCACTCTACCCCTGAAACCAGCTCAGGGACTAATAAGTAAACAACAACAACCACAACAACAACAAAAACTCAGTTGCTCTTGGTGAATTTGGAAGAAATAAATAAGGGATGAATGAAATGAATGAGTGATCCAAAATCACTTCTGAGCCTGGAACCTGCATGCAGAGTCCTTTAAATTTTGGCCATGAGGGGCAGGCTTTCTGTGCCTCCAGGAACTAAGACCATCATCTCAGATCCTTTTCTTCTCTTTTTCTAGGAAAATAGTCTTTCTTGCCATTAGTTTAAGGCCCTAGGTTATTAATCATCATTTCTCGCACAGAATAATTTTAAGTTTTTCCACATTTCTATCTCATGGCCCCCTTACACAAATTGTACAAGCACCACAAATTCAAGAAATCAGTGCTCCCCATTCGCAGTAAGTCACTCTTAATTTGTAATTTTCTTAAATGTAATTTTCCATTTACACAAGTCCTCACCTGCCGCCAGGGGAGAGAGACTTTAATGGCCAAGGGAAAAGCATACGATTCTGCTGCCATTATCAGCTACTGCCTATCTTTATATTTTTGCTAAATGACTTCTTGGACACTGTTCTAGCATTCATTGCCTCACTGGCTCATTTCACTCACACTTCCTGGGAAAAGCTGACCCACCTCATGAGCCAGAGGCCCGAGTAGTCAACCTGCTGCTTGCTTGCTTCCGGACTTTATTTGTTGTTTCGTTCAAACCCCAGCCTTGAGGATGTCCTGAGAAATGGTGCCCCATAGAATCACACCTCACCTTGACAGAAGTCTGTGCAGATGCAGGGAAAGGCTTCTGGTCAACCAGGAAGTCAGGTGGTCTGGGGAATATTGTGTTAGCTCTGGGCTGTTATGTATGGCCTTTATTACATGAATACCTTTCTTCTACTCCCACAGTCAATGTCTTTTGTTAAATGCTTAATTTCTTCCCTCTAGAGATTAATGATACCATGACATGGACTCAGTTGGCAAGAAAATAAAGTCTTGTTCAGAGTGAGAAGCTTTTTACATAGAAATCCTCCAAGTGGAAGCCATGAACACTGGATTGGGCCATTCTTAATGACTAATAATTTGTTTAACAAAACCTGAATGCTTCTCTACTTGCTGTAAACTTCCCTTGGCCCCAGACATGGACAAAGGGGGTAACCTTGCCATCCCCAAAGTATATAAATGTTTTCATAAGGAGTAGGACCTGATGTTTTGCGATGTTTGTGAAAAAAGTTCTAGGACCAGAACAATAAAGCTAATGAAAGAAAAATTGTACCTGATGATGAGGTTATGAGCCATATGCACTAAGAAGGGGTTTTGTGTGCTGCTACTACTGAGATGAGTGAGGAAACAGGTATAGAATCCCCCTGAGCTTATATGGGCTCAGAGAGGAAATGCAGCTTTCACTTTACATACTGTCACCTGAACTTAGACAATTTTCTGTCTGCAAGTGTCAAGGACATACTCTGGGGACCTTTACATTGCTCACTGTGGACTGTGAGTGGCTGAGATCTCTGAGGAAGCAGAATGGCTCCATGTCTCAAGCACATTCTCAAAGATTTACATTCTCTGTTTCTTTACAGAGTATCTGAGAGTGCCTGTCATCCAAGCTAGAAGGTACAGAGTCAGAGGGAATAAGTATAATATGGTCTTGATCTGCTACACAAAAGAACGCATGATCCAGTGGATGTTCAATAACAGGCCTCTGCTACCTTCAGACAGAATCACTCTGAGCTGGAACGACAGAAAACTAACCATAAAACAAGCCAGGAGGGAAGATGCTGGGGTTTACTATTGTAAAGCATTTAACACCACCACGTGGCTTGTAAGTCAGCCCTATGAACTGCATTTGTATCCCTGGCTGGCATAGCTCAGTGGACTGAGCATGGGCTGCGAACCAAAGTGTCACAGGCTCGATTCCCAGTCAAGTCACATACCTGGGTTGCTGGCCATGGCCCCCAGCAACCGCACATTGATGTTTCTCTCTCTCCCTCTTTCTGCCCTCCCTTCCCTCCCTAAAAATAAATAAACAAAATCTTTTAAAAAATGCTGCTTTTGCTACATTTGTGACCCACCTTTCTTCCTCTGTCTTACAGAACTCTAAGTTAAGTTTCTTTGCATTATTATAATATATTTGTCTGCAGGTGAATAGTTCTAAAAGATTTACATTAAGTCAATAAACACTCAAAAATGTCAGCTGTCATTGTCATTATTGTTCACTTCAGGTCACATTTCAAACCAACCCCTGCCTTGGTTTGGCCTCACTTGTATTATGTCCACAGTGTAGTTAACATTGTGTCCCTCAGAGAATCAGCAGTTGTCCTGTGATAACCAGTGAGAGCAGGTGACAAGCTCACAGAACCTGACCTCTGTCACCTCTCCATGCAAACATGAGGATGCACCTGGTCACAATTGTAGACAATGAGAATGGACAAGAGGACACCCAGGTGGGTAGCAACACTGACCTTAGTCTTTCTCTTAGATAAATTTCAAAAGATATCTAAAGTCTCCAGTATTGTTATTTACATGTCAATAAAACTATTTGATTAGTTTAGTCCATTTCTATTCTTTCTGGTAATAAGATATAATTGGAACCTTGGTAATAAAGTAAGGACTTTAGCTCCAATGTCCTAGTTCAGACCAATGCCCATGGCATTAGAAATGAACCCATAGTTGACAAACCTAAGTATGATCTCTTGGTCTTTTGGTACCTCCTGGAGAAGAGCACGTCACTCAAAGCTAGAGGGACTGCAGGTAAAGTGCGAGGGAAAAGCTCCTTAACCTGAACCGACAAAACTCCCACCATGTGTTCTATAGGAAAAACCTTGATTGGAGCAAACCAAGTGGTGAAAGCCAGTCCCTCTGCTCTGAGGTAACGAATGATGTCAAATCACGTGACTCCAGCCACATTGTAGGATCAAGTACACATTTTTTCCATCGGGATTATGTTTGAGGAGAGGGAATATTACTACAGAAAACAATGTGGTATCTGAATGGAAATCTCCAGAAGCCCAGCCTTCTGGGAGATCAGATTTTGGCTCTGTTCAGAGACTCTCAGCTATTTTTCACTTCTTTATAAATTGCAATAAGTGATAGAAATGAAAAATGGGTCTTAGCTGAGAGAGGTGTAGTTGTGTTCCCCTCCATTGTGCAGAAAGCAGTTTTGTTATGAGTCAGAGGCCTTCCTGTTCCTCAGAGTCACTGACCTGTACACAGATTCTTCCTGACTGCAGGCATCTGACCTCCACACTTTTAGAACATTTTCTTCAGAAATGGAATAGCAACTTTTTATTGCATGTAGGGAACCACTTCACATGGTGTGGAAATGCAGCTAGTCTTCATGTGGAAAACCAATGGAAAATGAGTGGCACACAGGACCACAGCTATGGAGAGGTTTTCCCATGGGGAATCAGGCCTACATTGTATCTTGGCCACTATGACGCTTGCTCTTGCTAAAACTCCCTCTCACCCTCACTTGAGGCAGCAAGTGCTTACTGTAACTTCCTAAAATCTGAGCTAAACCTCCCAAATATGGACTATAACCATTTCAATCACTTTTTGCCTTGATCCATAACACTCTTCTCTTTCAAGTAATTTGCAACATTCATTCCTTTGTTATCCACAAATGGTAAAAGCCTAGAGCCAACCTGTGGGTAGTAAATGAGGATCATCCTCAATGTGATGTACCCAGAAAAGCAATAAAAGCCTGTCAAGGTGGGGGCTGGGGCCCTGGATCTCACTTAGAGAACTGTCGTGCCATCCCTTTTCTCTGCAGGATTTCTGTAGTCCATGTGAATTTGTTCATTGCAGCCACAAAACACAGGGATCCTGACAGCCAGGGTCGCATCAGCCCCTGACTTTAGATTTAATCCTCTGTGTGTCTGTGCCTCATCTCTCTGGGAGGGTTGTAGATCAACTTCTTTGAGGACCATTGAAAGCATGAGGTAAGAAGACAAACTGGGAAGATCTCATGAAATGTTTGTCTTTACACTTCTTTTTTGTAAAGCCAAATAGCAAACAGAGGAGTCTTTGATTCTTTCTCCTGTTCTTAAAATCTTCTCATCCTTCTCTTTCAAGGGTGTTGCCATCTGGTTCTCTATACTAACACGTGGTCTTTAAGAAAATCTCTCTTGCCCCTTAAAATTTGTCTGATGCATCTTTCACTCTGACAGCATCTCCTTGTAATTACCCGATCTTTTCACCTCACTCGCAGTGCCCATCCTTATCTTATTTTCAAATCATCCCATTTGTAAACATCTGGCTATAATTTTCCAAGTAACTGTTTCCAGTTGTCTTGCCTTCCTTCTGAATTGGTGTCCACAGCCAAACATGACCTGACTGCCCAGATTTCTCTCAGGATGAGTTTGCCTTCAAGTGGCCTTTGTCTTAGAATCTGATAGAAAGGGCAGGTGTGAACCTCGGCACCTCTGCAGGGGCCTACCCATCAACAGTGTTTGCATTGCACATACATTCTCACTCACCTTTGAGGAAAATATTGCGAAGGTTTGAAAACTATTCTGTCATGTACCCCAGAAAGTCTAGCAAACATGTAGGTCCCTGTGACATCAGGCCCCACAGACCTGCACTGGGAGATGCTGTTTTGTGCCTCCTATGACCTGGAATTCAGGGCACAAATCAATGTCTGTTCCTTTGATTTCTCTGTTATGTTTGCAAAGTCCACACCTCTACCTTCAGTGTCTACAATCAGAACTTCAGCAACAGGAAATAAATCTCTTTTCTGGTCTACTTTTTAATCCTATTTGGGTCCTCTGAGGCATTGGACTTAATCCTCTGGTCACAGGTGGGTGGTGGGTAGGCAGGGTTGTGCATACTGGGTACTCAGAAAGAAATAGGATCTGCTCAGAGACTTGATGGGAAAGTGTAAAGCATAAGGCTTTGGGTATTAGGTATTGTATGGATTAAAGAGGACATAAGAAGGTGACTGAGGAGGTTTTGTTAATTAAGGAAGCTCAGGATGGGGCTGAGGCAACTGAGGCATACATGTAAGGTGCTTACCTGAGTGATGAGGATGGGGCCACTGGAGCTGGTGCAGTAAGAGAGGGGAGCCATTCTCCCAGACTGGGATGGGTATGTGGGGAGAGACACAGGGTTGGCAGAAAGAGTAAAGTTTTGAAAGCTTGGAAGACTCACTTTAGTGTTCTAAGATTAGCAGAAAAGGGAAAATCAGATGTACTGGGCAACAAATGTAGTGAAACAGGAGACATGGAATAAGAATCAAGGAAGATATGAGATGAACTTCCTGTTGAGGACTAGGATTCTGAGTAGTGATGAAGGTGTGTAAGATTTCGGACATCATGAGTACATAAATTTTCATCAGGAAGGCAGTTGGGGTCTCTAGTAGTTATACTAGCACAGGGGTTGCAGTGGAGCTTGGCAAAGGCGGGGAATGCAGGGCAGGCTTGAGGATAAGGACAAGATTGAAGGTCAATGGTGTCCAGTCTCTATTTCAACCCAGTGGAAACATATGGTGAAGGCTCTCAAGATGTAGTCTGAGGGCCATCATTTTCACATGGCCTTGGAGAACTGATGACAACTAAAACTCAATCCCATGACATGAGATGTGCCTCAGCTGAGTCAACAAGGTAGCCATGATTTAGGGGATTTGTATGTAAGGTTGACTAGGTGTCTGGGGAGAGGCAAAAATAGTGGCTGATGGTGTGTGTGGTTGGGAGGGGAAATTGAGGGCCAGAATGAACTCGGAGTGGATGTTGACTTCTTTGTTGAAAGTGACAGGGAACTTCTTGTGATTCCATGGTGAAAGCTATGTGACAGACCCCTTGATGAAGCAGTAGTTGCTTAAGATCTGGGTCACATGCCCTTGTCTAATCCACATCTATCACTTCTGTTTGTGATGGGCTCTGCTCTTATTGCTTGATATTAACAGCCGTGCATGGAATAGGACCAAATCTGAGGAGGTCTAGCTACCTTGTCACATTACAGCCCATATTTAGACAATCTGACTCCTGTGGGAGTTGAAAGTCAATCAGGAGCTATTGCAGTATTGCTATAGAAAGCATGGCCTTGCCCTGAAGCCTAGAATTCTGAATGTCATTCTCTTAATGGTCAAACCATGGGGTTCATAAAGCAGCTTTCATTCTTCTGACATTAACTGAATGGAGGTAGAAACACAACAACGTGTCTTTTACTCTGCAGGGTATGTCCAGCATAGCCCATAAGGTGTGGCAGATCCCTGAATGGTCACAAATGTAGGTGTAATGCTTTGCCTGAACTGCCCACCCTTGCAGCTGATCTTTTCCCTGGTGTCACTGGTATCACTAATGTCATTGTCTGAAAAGTATCAACATTGGTAGGCATCCACTTCCACCCTTCAAAGCTCAGGTGCCTACTGAGGCATTTAGAAAACTTGCCCTTTGGATCATTTCTAGCAAGAAAGCCTGTAGTTCAAAGCATTAAGGATGACACTAGTAGTAAGTGTGTATGGGTTTTGTGACTGGAGTTTGGTGTGAAATTGACTTGGAGGATGAAGTCATTCCTTTGCCCTGCTGGGGAAGTTCAGCTTCCTGGGTTCATACTCAGTGCAGTCACTAAGAGCTGCTGGTTGGTTTAATACTCTGCCTTCACCATCCTGAAAAGCTTATGGACTTTTCAACCAGGAGGACTGCAATCCCTTGACACTGACTTTTTCTAGTTTGGCTCCTAAGCATGACCTGAAGTTGGAACAGAACATTTGACCTTAGAGGGAGCTGCCATTTGAAATGTGATCACCAGAGGGCAGCACCTGCGCAAAGCAAACAGCTGGGCTATGAAGGGATGGGTGGAGTTTTGAGCTTTAGCTACACTATTTGTGTTACTACAAGTGTCTAATGAGCAGAACTATTTCACCCTCACCTCTCCAGCTCGCAGTTCTTCATCTCTGATATACTTCATTATTCACATTTAAAGAAAATTCTGTTGGTGGCTCAAATGTGAATAGAATCAAACACACAGAATAAAGTTTACACTAAATATCCTTCTTTAGAAAAAATACTGGAAAGACAGGAGGAGAGGTTTGGCATGTAAGTGTTCATATCTGTGTGTGTGTGTGTGTGTGTGTGTGTGTGTGTGTGTTGGTGATGGAAAGAAAAGCAGCTGAGCATCTTTCAAGAAGGAAGATCTTGTATACATAATGCATACAAGTGAAAAATTAGTGCGCACCCTCAAAGGATGTAATGTAGAGAAGACTTCAGTTCTCCCCAGAGTGATTGATTTCTTACTGTGGGGCAGAGGTTCTCAATGTGGCCCACAGAAGACAGAGCCTCCCTGTGATCACTTTGAGCAGCACACACTGGGATACAGGGATTACCGCAGTGATGTTCAGTGTGGTCACAAACGCAAGAAAGGACATTTCACATGAGGTAGTTGGGAACTGGCTCTGTTCACAGTGTGAATACCAAACACAAAATCATTTAATTTTCCAAATTAGGTGGGAGTTAAAATCGACTATATGAGTTTAGGTGTTCACTCAAAAAATGTATGTCTTCTCTGGTCCTTACACATTGATTACGATTTCTTTGAATGAAGATAAAGTTCTCAGCTCTTGTTCTGAATGATAAACGATGGGTACTGACATATTCTCTGATAGTTTTGTTTTGTTTGCTTCTTTGGTTTTGATATTAGGATCACAGAATTAAAAAAAAAATATAATCCTTGGTATATGAACCGGCCCATAAATGGTCTGCCTTCTTTTTGTAGAAAATTATTACTTATTTTCTCCCCAAAAATAATAAATACTTTGTATTGCTGAGCAGAAAGATGGGAAAAGTCCTTGAAATAAAGATTTACGAGGAATCTTATTGCTTGTGCATTTTTCTTTTCAAATCAAACACATGTAACTGCTTTTAAACTATAGTCTGCTCTAGAAATTAATTCATGAGATAAGCCAAAATAATTTCTTTTTAAAGATACATACATAAATCAATAATGGTTTAGCCAACACAATGGCGCAAGAGTGCAAAAAGCATTAATTTATAACCATTGGAATAAATTGAATGTATTCATTCATATACCTAAAACTTTTATTAATATTTAGAGAACAACTTTAAAATCTGTATTTGCCTATGGTAATAATTTTTTTAAAGAGATGGAAGAGGGGCTGAACCTTACTTAGGTAAGTGAATGTTTGAGCCATTCTTAAGAAAATTCTTCCTGGCTGGCGTAGCTCAGTGGATTGAGCTCGGACTGGGAACCAAAGTGTCCCAGGTTCGATTCCCAGCCAGGGTACATTCCTGGGTTGCAGGCCATAACCCCCAGCAACTGCACATTGATGTTTCTTTCCCTCTCTCTCTCTCTCTCTCTCGCTCTCCCTCCCTTCTCTCCCTAAAAATAAATAAATAAAAATCTTAGAAAAAAGATTTCATTTAAAAAAAATTCTTTTTTCCCTGGCTGGTGTGGCTCAGTGGATTGCCTGCTGGCCTGTGAACCAAAGGGTTGCTGGTTTCATTCCCAGTAAGGTACATGCCAGGTTCCCACTAGGGGGCATTCAAGAGGCAACCAATCACTCATGTGTCTCTCCTGTGTTTCTCTCTCTCCTCCTGTCTTGCTAAAATAAATAAATAAATAAAATCTTTGAAAAAGATTTCTTCTCCCATTTTTCTTTTGGTTTGTTTAGAATTAGGCAGTATTGGCTGTGTTTATATCCCTGTTTTCTTTAGGAAGGCCTTGACAATTGTTGATAAGGCTTTAGAAATTCTATTATGAAAGGGCAATTAGTCACGCTGTGCTCATCACCCAGAGAAGGAACTGCTGACTTGAGCTTGCTCACCTCGTTCACCTGGGTGCACTCCTCACATCAGAACCACTGATGTGCTCACACGATGGTGATTTCCATCTGTCTCTGGCAGTTGAGCACTTGGTCTACTAGTAAGTCAATTATTGTAACTGGCTATTTTTAAAGAGGGAAACCTACTTCTCTTTTTTGCCACATCACATCTCTCCATATATTAGCCAAGTTCCCCCCACCCCCGGAAAACCCTGGCCTTGAACCACACCAGCAGAGGCAACATGCTGCAGTTCAGAGAACACACACTGTATGTTCAGGCAGACGTCCTCAAATTCCATCATCGATGCTCCACTCTGTGAAATCAGACCAGCAAGAAAAGCTGCCCGATCCTTTTAAGCTAACAGGTTTCTCAGGGCTCTGTAACTGAGGGGGCCTCTGTGAAAAAGAAAACCCAGAGTGGCATTTGTTGCTAAACAGGCAATGAGCTAAGATTGCTTTTCCGAGTAGTCACTGAAACTGAAGCTTAGTTTTCTTAAACATGTTAGCATTACACTTGACATTCAATATTCTATTAGTTTTAGGTGTACAGTGTAGTGGTGAGACATTGATAAAACTAATGAACTTATCCCCTAACAAGTCTAGGCTCAAACCTGTCTAAACAAACAGTGCAATATTGTTGCCTGTACCAGTGGTGCTGTGCTGTATCCCTGTGACAATTTTACCATCCAGTAGTTTCTCTTTTTAACGTCTCACCACTACTGGCATCAATATCCCTTTCCCCACTGGCTACTGCTTAGCACTCACATGCCCTGCCTGGGAGTGCAGAACACTCCGTGGTGCACCCCCAGTGAATTCAGGTGTGTCACCCACCACCCCTACATGGAACGGCTGACCCACTCCTTGATATCATTTGCTCTTCCCACCTCCCCAACCCCAAGAACCACATCCAACCCAATGCCAGGCTGTGGCTCATGCTGCTCCCATAATCAGAACTGATCTTTTCTTTGGCAGGGTTCAAAGCCTACATGTTTGCCAGGCTGAAACTCATTTTTCATATCTGGTTTACCACATGACAGGGATTCAAATGCAAATAACATTCAGTCTCTTTCCCTCAGGAAGTTAGGATCTACTTAAGAGGAACCGACACACTGTAAATAAATAACTTGGAGAACTGTGGGTTTTATGGACTCCGACTAGAACATAGCTAACTTTTGGTCTCCCCATGTCCCTCACTTGCTGGGTGTGTGGTCCTTTGTCCAATTAGCCTTCATCCAATAATAGAAGCATTAATAATAAAAATTGATAGGGCTGTTGGTAAAGCCTAAATAAGATCAAGTTTATAAGGGCTTAACACAGTGTCTGGAATACATGTAAAAAATATAAGTACTCACTTCCAGCCAAGATGGAGACATAGGTAAACATACTGTGTCTCCTCAAAAACTAAAAGAAGATCAACAGCAATTTAAAAAAAAACAACTACTACTGATAGAAAATTGAACTGTATGGAAGTCTGACAACCAAGGTATTAAAGTAGAAACATTCATCCATACCTGTCGCAGGGGCAGAGTTGGACAGCAGGTTGGAGAGCAGTAGTGGCAAAATGGTGACTGGTGGACCCCGGCGGGCACAGGAGGTGGAAGTGGGAAGGCCCTGCGAGGCAGCAGATTGTGGGAGGGCATGGCACAGGAGGCAGCTGGCAGGCAGAGTGGTCCCACATTCACGCGCAGAATAACCAGGCAAAACTGGGGAGTGAGAGAGACCGCAAAACCCAGTGTCCCAGCATGAGGAAATAAAGCCTCAAAACACCTACCGAAAAACATATGGGTGTAGGGGTCCCAAGGGGAACTCCCAGCCTCACAGGAGAGTTTGTTGGAGAGACCCACAGGGACCTAGAATGTACATGAACCCACCCACAGTGGAATCAGAACTAGAAGAGCCCAATTTGCTTTGGGGAAGCAGGGAAGTGACAGAAATCCAGCAGAGAGCAGAGCAAGTGTCATTGTTTCCTCTCAGACTCCTGCCCCACAATCAGCTTCACAACCCAGCAACCAGGTTGCCTCACCCTGGGGAATACCTAAGGCTCCACCCCACACTATGTAACAGGAGTATCAAGAAAAAAAAAAATGGCCCAAACAGGAGAACAGATCAAAGCTCCAGAACAAATACAACTAAGCGATAAAAGGGTAACCAACCTATCACATGCACATTTCAAAAGACTGGTAAGCAGGATGTTCACGGAATTGGTTAATTTGCTCACAAATTAGATGAAACAAAAAATGAAGGCAATGCTAAGTAAAATAAAGGACAATGTACAGGGAACCAATAGTTATGGGAAGGAAACTGGGACTCAAATCAATGGAGTGCACCAGAAGGAAGAAAGAAACATACAATCAGAAAAGAATGAAGAAATAAGAATTCCCCCCAAAAAATGAGGAGAGGCTTAGGAACCTCCAGGGCATTTTTAAACATTCCAACATCTGAATTATAGTGGTACCAGAAGGAGAAGAGGAAGAGCAACAAGTGGAAAAGTTATTTGAACAAATAATAAAGGAGAAATTCCCCATTCTGGCAAAGGAAAGAGACCTTCAGGAGGTCCAGGAAGCTCAGAGAGTCCCAAGGAAGTTGGACCCAAGAAGGAACACACCAAGGTACATAGTAATTACATTACCCAAGACGAAAGAGGAGGAGAGAATCCTAAAAGCAGCAAGAGATAAGGAGATCCTAATCTACAAAGGAGTCCCATAAGACTATGAGCTGATTTCTCAAAAGAGATCTTATAGGCAAGAAGGGGCTGGAAAGAAGTATTCCAAGCCATGGAAGGCAAGTGCCTACATTCAAGATGACTCTATCAAGCAAAGCTTTCATTTAGGATGGAAGGGCAGATACGTGCTTCTCAGATAAGGTCAGGTTAAAGGAGTTCACCATCATCAAGCCCTTATTATATGACATGTTAAGGGATTTATCTAGGAAATAGAAGATAAAAAACATGTACAGTAAAATGACAGCAAACTCACAATGACTAACAACCACACCTAAAACAAAAAGAAAAACAAACTAAGCAAACAACTAGAACAGGAACAGAACCACAGAAATGGAGGACACATGGAGTGTTGTCAACAGGGGAGTGGGAGGAGAGAGAGGGGGAAAAGGTACAGAGAATAAGTAGCATAGATGGTAGGTAGAAAATAGACGGGAGTAGGGTAACAATAGTATGGGAAATGTAGAAGCCAAGAACTTATAAGTATGACACACGGACATGAACTAAAGGTCAGGAATGCGGGTGGGAGGGGGTGTGCAGGGTGGAGAGGAGTGAAGGGGGGAAATGGAACAAGTGTAATAGCACAATCAATAAAATATATTACAAAGTATATATAGGTACTCAAAAAATGAGCATGACATGTGGAATATGAAAAAAGTTTAATTTTTTGTGTCTCAGTCATTCATTTTAAACAAGCATACCATTCACAGTTGGGTGAGGCAACACACCCACGAGTACTCAGATATCAGCTGCTCCTCATTGACAGGTTGTGGGGGAGGCCTAGTGGTTTTGCTACCTCCAGCTGACCTGCCTGAAATCAGGATTGAGAGCCAACTCCCTGCCCACCCTCATCTCTGCTCCTGTTCCCTCCCTCAGCCTGGAGACATCCTTGGTCAGTGTGGCCCACTCAAGGCTGCTGAGAAAAGGATGGTTTTGCTGGGTGGTGGCCCTGATTTCTCTCAGAGCTGAAAATGGGGATGGGGAGCAGGTCCTTATAATAGCCTTATTACATTTTTTACCTGACTTCTTATTTGAAAACCTCATAACATGAGAAAAGGAACAATAATCTCACGCTAAAATTAGTTTCACGGAATACTTTCAAAGCACAAGAACCACCTTTATGCAGAGGATCCCATGATCAGGGAAAGAGTCATCAAGTGGTGCTAATTGGAGCATATAAGCTGTGGTGGGGCTCCAAAAAATCCCTTCTACAACTAGATTTCCATACTGAGAGTTTCGATGAACAATGTTTCATAGGCACCAGGAATCAGAAGAGGTACCGAGGATCACCCGGGAAGTGGCTTCCCACTTACTCTACTGCTTGCAGCTGCACACTTCTTGGCTGCCTGGAAGACAACAGGACATCTGGTGTCTGTGCATCTCATAGTCCCAGAACAGCCAGTCCACATCTACCACGTAGCAGGTTTTAAAGGGGCAGGCAGCATATGTCACACAGACCGTGGGATAAATCTCTGTAGAACACTCGTTTGTATCCATGGCCACTGAGGAAAGACATTTGCTCTGGCAGGAATGGGAGTAGCCAATTCTGTTGTCGGTGTCACCGTCATCACTGATGTCATCGTCTGAGAGCATCAACATTGGCAGTCACCCACTTCCACTCTTCAGAGCACCTGTGTCTTCTAAGGCATTTAGAAAACCTAACATATTCCTTCTCTATTGTGGGGAAGCCTCTGGTGTGTGCCATTAAATACAACATTAACTGCAGGTCTGTAGGTATTTTATGACTTGAGTTTCTCATGGAAGTCACATGGGAATGAATCCATGAACTTGCCCTGCTAGGGAGGACCAGCTTAATGGGCTCACAGTCTGTGCAGTCACTTAGAAGAACCTGCTGTAGGTTTAATGGTTTGCTTTCACAATTCTGAAATTCTTTTGACTTTTGAACACAGAACCTTGCATATTCACTTGATAATACTTTTCCTGGTTCTGCCCCTAAGAGTGGCCCTAGGTTAAAAATAATTGCTTGATTTATTGGGACGTGCCATTTGTATTGCAACCACCAGAGGGTGGACCCAACACAAGGCAACTTGGAAGAAGTGTAAAAGCATATAGGGAATTTGGGCTTTTTCCTACTTTCTTTTTTTAAACCATTCCTTTGGTCTAATGAGCAGAAACGCATTCCTCACACATGTGTTGCTCACAGAAGGGATTTCTTCATTTCTGATATACTACAGAGACTCAAATTTAAGGAACTCAGAAAGTCATTTGGTTCAAACATGAATAGCATTAAACCTGCACAATAAGATCTATACTAACTTTTGGTCTTTAGAGAAATATTGAAGAAACAAAATAGAAAGAAGTGTGTGTGTGTGGGTGTGGGTGTGGGTGTGTGCGTGCGCGCGCGCGCGTGCGCACACGCATTGATGAATGTGAAAAAAAGCCACTGAGTCTTTATCTTCTAACTAAGGGAAAACAGGAGTTAGGCAATGTGTAAAAGTGAAAAACCAGTAAGAAACCACAAAGCACCCTGGCTGGCTTAGCTCAGTGGGTTGAGCGAGGGCTGCGAAACAAAGCATCGCAGGTTCAATTCCCAGTCAGGGCACATGCCTGGCTTGCAGGCCACGGCCCCCGCAACCGCATATTGATGTTTCTCTCTCTCTCTTTCTCCCTCCCTTCACTCTCTAAAAAATAAATAAATAAAATCTTAAAAAAAATAAAACAAGAAATAGGAATGATGCTGACTGTTGATTTTGTCCTTTGCAACCTGACTGAATTTATTCCTTTTCATAGTGTTTTGTGGGTGTGGAGGAAAGAATCTCTAGTCTTTTTTACTTATGAGGTTAAGTTGTCTTTTGAAGCGATTAATTTTCTTCTTTTTCTTCCAATTTGAATACCAAATATGTCAACTTCTTAACAAATTTTCCATCCATGGATTCCAGTACTATGTTGAATAGGTTGGAAAAAAGTTACTCTCACCTTGTACTATATGTTATTAATGTTTTGTTTTTTCTCCATGGAATGTTGTGTTAACTATGGGTTTTCCTGTGTGTCCTTTCCTGGCTGGAGAAGTTTTCCTCTACTCCTGCTGTCTCTGTCTTTTGTTATGGCCATAAAAATATCTCCCTAGCAAGTTATCTCAGCATGTTATTCAACTTGCAGACCAGAAAGTAAGTCTTGTTCAAGCTATCAAAATATTTACAAAAAACACTTTCAAATACAATGTCACATCAACGAGGTTGAGCTATCTTTATGGAATAATAAAGTATTTAACTCCAGGTAAATGTCTTCCTACTAACTATAAAATTCCCCTGGCCCCAGAGTTGTACAGGGGATATAAGCCCACCTTCCCCAAAATACACAAATACTTATATGAGGGGTAGGACATGATTTTAAAAGGTAAAATAAGTTCTAGGATCAAGAAAGTTCATGAGAGAGGAAAATTTCACCTAATGATTAGGTTATAGGACACAGGAGATGAAAACAGATTCTGTATGCTGATGGTACAGAGATGTCATTGAGAACATTTCAGGGCTCACTCAGGGGTAATCTGGGATCAGAGAAGATATCCAGGCCTCTCTTTACACATTGTCATCTCAATAAAAGCAATCATTTAATTGCAGGGATCAGGACCAACCTTAGGTGACCTTTACCAGCTTAAATATGGACAGTGAGTCGCTGACATTTCTGAAGGTACACAGTGGCCCCAGGTCCCAAGACCAATCTCTCTCTGCCACATCCTCTGTTTCCCACAGAACTTGTGAACATGCTAACTTTCCAGTCATCACCACCAGTCACACAGCATAAGGACACTTTGGTGCTGACTGCTATATAAGTGTGACTTCCACTCAGTGGCGATACAACAGGGAGACACTGAATCTGTTTTTAAAAATGAAGCTCTCCTGTTGCTACAGAACTTTCACCATGGACTTTGTAAGGAGAAAGGATGTTCACAAGGGCAAATTACATTCATGAATATTTTATCACAATAAAAATACAGATACAAAAGAATGACTCTAATGTCAATGAGCTTGACACAACTTAATAGAGAGTGGCAGACTGAGGATAAGTTGGCACTTGGTGTGGGGTATGCAATATTGGGACTTTGAGAAGACGAACTCTAATTTCCAATCCCTAGATTTAGTGTAATTAAAAAAAAACTGAAGTAAATAAATAATGGAAAAGAACATCAGTTCTGGACATTGTCACTTTACATTTAAGGAGGTAGATGGTGGCCAAGACTGCACTGACAGAGGTGTTTCTGAATGCTGGCAATGAACTGTTTTTTGACTTGGTGCTTAGTTGTTAGCTTCACTTTGTTTTGTTAATTCATGTGTATGCTGTATCAATGTTTTCTTTTTTTATAAATAAATTAGCTTAGAAATTGATATTCTTGGTTTTGTTTCATAATCATTTTGGCTTTGGACATATTTGCTTTATCTTTAATGTAAATAATATTTTTAGAAAAATCAGTGACTCATGTTTGGTAACTGAAATTGTTATTTATAAATGCCCTTAAGAAAGCCATTTATTAAAATAATAGCATATTCTTTTCAAACAAGAAAATAATCATCTTTATTTAAAATTTCCATACACATTGTTTTCAAAGTAATGAGCTTGTCCTTAAAGAGCATGAAATGATCATGTCATCTTACTAATTGTAAAGACATTGTCCTTTGCAAAATATAATATGCTCTTAAAACTGTAGTGCCCTTTCAAAATATCTACATCATGTCCTGTAGGTAGTCAATGACCCTGTCTTTAATAATGTGTCCTTTATGGAGGAAGTGTAAAAATCTAGCCATGATGTCAGAAAAAGATCACTCATGTCAACTAGGATGTGATTCAAAGACTCAATATTCAGTAAAAAATAGAAACACTGATCCATGTGTCTAATCCATGTAGCATGGGTAGGCAGGTACAGAGGACAACACAGGAGTTCAGCAGGGTGTTGTGCCTTATTATAGGACAATTCCACTGTGAGCCCTTTGTCTCTGAAACACAGTGGAAGAAGAGTGAAGACTTCTCAGGGCCCTTCCAGAGACTGAGTAGAGTCATAATAACCGAGGAGGACAGACCTTTAAAAGCATCCCAATTCCCTTCTCCAGACAACTTCACCCAGTATTTGATGTGTTTTGTGCCTTGTGGCAAAAATAAATAATTTCTCAGTGTGATTGAATTTGTTTTCAGGTTATTCACTGTGCCAGTCATGCAAAATTTTATGTTCAGTGTCTTGTGTTACATCGCCATTGATATCAGGAAGGAGGCCCTTCCTTACATGACTCCTACAGGTTAACAGTGCTCAAATCATTCACATTTTATATGCACTAAAACTGAAGAAATTTTACTCACTTTATACCATGCAAATATTAACAGGTGATTTCAATGCCTTTCTAACAATGAGCTCACAATCTGCCCAGGACTATAGAAGATGTAGGGACACAGATTTAACCTGACAGTTCTGGGCCCAATGCTACTGATATTTCAGTGATGATATAAGATAATCAAAAAAGAAACAAACGGCATTTCAGATGGTGATAGGTCCTCTACAGGTTAAAATAGTTGAAGGGATGAGATAGAAAATGGGTGGGTTTGGGTTTATTTTCATATGTAAGATGGTCTGGAAAAGTTTTCATGACTATGTGACATTGGAGGAAGATATGGAACAGGGACAAGTGGGTCAAGGAGATTTCTGGAAAACCTTATTTCAGGAAGAGAGAATGGCTTCTGCAGTAGAGATGGGCCAGGGGGTTGCTTGCCGTACTTGAAGGTCAGAAGACCACTCTGGCCAGAATAGTTGGGATACAAAGAATGACAGGAAACATAAACCGGAACTGGATTTTCTAGGGCAGTGCAATGAAATAGTAATTTTTGTGAAATTAAAATGCCTGGGACAGAAAGTACACCAACCACATCACTTAGTGTCCTGTTTACCTCAGTGTACATGACCTTCACTGCAAGGCTTCCAGAACCAAAGCATTGAGTTCCTTCACAATCTGGTAAAACCTTTGTGTTCTGTGTAGATGACCACTTTGAGCAGCACTCATGTGGGACATTTTGGAGTGTGGTAAAAAAAATGGAATTGTTGTGATCGAGATGCAAGTGACAGGAGGGTTTGGGAACAAAGAAACAAAAAATGACCTGGCTTGGGTTTTAAAAGAATTCATCTCTAAAGATTTACAGATCTTTTTCTGGTGTGGATGATATTTGGGAAAGATAGGCAGCCAAAGGTCAGTTAGAAGACTATTATATTACCTCATGCAGAAGCAATGTTGGCTTGGACCTTCAAGCTGTGGTTTCATCTACACACTGGAAACAGACTGCAGGTGAGCTGATGGTTTAGAGATGACTGTGAGAGTAAGAGAGGCATCACGAATAATGCCAAGATTTTATACCTGAGTGTAGAAAGCATGGAGTTGACCTTGACTGAAAGGAGAAAGAGTCTGAGAGGATCAGGTGGAGAATTTGGGAGGGATGAAATGCTTTGTTGTGCACATGTTTCACTTGAGGTGCCCTTAATAACTAAAATGTGTACCTCAAAATAGCTTAGCTCTTTTTTTCATGAATCCTTTGGAAAATACAGAAAAACTAAGACACTGAACATGGCAATTCCCAAAATCTCTAAAAAGCAAATACATGTGACACTTCAAGAAGATGGAAGTGGTCTGGTGATATGTGTGTTGTGCCTCTTTCAGCATTGAGGGCAGGTGGAGGTGATGAGTCCTTGACTGTTGCTACAGAGGCTGCAGAAGGGCTGTGCCTGAAGATCAGTGCAGTGTGTGCATTTCCCAAGAAGTAGCAGCATGATTCATTTGTGAGGCAAGTCTTCAGTACAGTTCGGAAGATCATATTGAGGATCCACCCTCAATGTGACTTCCAAATATATGAGTAATATAAGTTAATTTAAGTAAGTAATACTGTACTAAAAAATAGGCAGACCTTTTATAAACTGGTGTTGATACTGGTTCACAAACAGAGGGTTATAATTTTTAAACTATACACTCCTTATTTTAAAGAAAACCTAACACAAAAGCATGTCAGTGTCCCTCTAATGGCATTTGCACAAAAAGCCACAACATTTGGTTTTCTTAATCAGTGTGTAATGGCCAACAGGGGCATTTTTAATGTGATCACCTGCAACCCCAATGAGATTTTAACTCCCACTGGGGCTGGAACCAGGAAGTTATTATTCTCAGTCTGATATTCACAGAGTGGGCAAAGCCAGTTCCTCTGCCCTTCCTCTTGGATGTTCTTTCTTATATCTACGCCAGCAGCAGACTCTACTGTGATAAGTCCTGTGCCCTGTCTGTGCTGTTCAAGATGATCACATGAAGGTCCTCGCTTCTCTGTCTGGGCCATGCTCAAGATGTCTGCCCCAAAAAAACAAGACCCCCCAAATAATCCAAAGACTTTGCTCAATAACATACACACATGCATTCTCACAGCCTGTCGACTATGTTCCTAAGGAGAAATTTTTAGTGTAGGCTTTATTGTGTCTGTTGAATGCTATTCACATTCGATTCAATTGTGATGTTTTAAATTGAAAAGTCTGAAGTACATCAGTGATGGAGAACCATCCTTCTGTGAGCTACAAGTGTGGGGGAGGGGTGGTCCTTCTCATTAGACACCTCTAATGATACACCTCCAAGTGAAAAAGCAAAAGGCTCCTGCACATCCCTTTACAGCTTCTCCAAGTTACAGTGGGTTGGTATCACCCCCTGGTGGCCACGTTACAAATTGCATCCCCCAGTAGGATCCAACTACTTTTTTCAAACCAGGGTCACTCCTCCAGGCAGAACCAGAAAAAGTAAGTAACAAATGCAAATGCAGGGCTCTTTATTTAAAAGTCATGAAGAATTCATGATAGCAAAAGCAGACATTAAACCTATGACAGCCTCTTCTATTTGACTTCACAGGAAGCTGGCAATTTGTAGCACTAGAAAAGGATATGTTCAACTACCAAGTCAATTCCACCCCAAACTCATCATAAAAATCCTACAGACCTACAATTAATGTCACACTTAATTGTAAATACTAGAGGCCTTCCTGCTAAAGACGTGCAAAACAAGCTTTTAGAAAATTCCTTAGGCAAGTGCTCTGATATATAAATGTGTATTCCTGCTGATGTTGATGCTCTAAGATGGTGACATCAGTGATGACAGTGATTTCAGTGACAGCATCAGCAATCTTGATCAGAAGTTTAAGCAAAGTTTGAACTGTAGGGATATTCACACCTATGGCTGTTCAGGGATCTGCTACATCTGTGAGAGTTTCATGGCTCCAATAGTCTAGGACATGCTGCACTTTCCTTCCCAAGTAAACAACAAGTGGCTGTGCTTGACCTCTCCAGCACTGTGACCTGTCACATAGCTCTTATGTGTAGAATCACAGACAGTCCACCCTGACTGGAAGAAAAAGGATCCACTGACTTTCAGCTCACCCTGGGCCTCAAACACCCCTGTCACAGAACACTCAATATGAGCCACTTCATTGATGGTCCCCAGACTCCTAGTCAGACTTCACTGCTGACACACAAATTCCCTGGGGCCTGGCTATCTTGTTGACTCAGCTGAGTGAGATCTTGAGGTACAAGGATCAGGTTTGGCTTCTCACAGCTCTCCCAGGCCATGTGAAACTGCAGCCCCCTGAACACACTTTGAAAATCAGCTACACACTTCTCTCCTGGGTCAGAAGTAGAATGAACACTTCTGCCTTTCGATTTGATTTCAACACCAAGGCTACTCTCTGTTCCCCACCTGCATTAGAATCCTTTCCAGCCCCTTTCATAGTCTGACTATTCCATACTCCACCCACATTCCAGACTCAAACCCCAAAACTCCCTTCACACATATTCTGAATTTAGTGCATCCCCTTCCTACAGCACTTTACTGCTCTACAGACTCCTAGGACTCCTCACAATGCTCATTTTTATCCCTGCTTGCCCCATATTAGTGACCTCTGTCCCATGTCTCTTACCAACCTCTACATCCAATGTTTCATCTTGTCCAACTGTCACGGAACTAATCGGAGTCTTCAAGACTTTCTCCTTTCTCCCAACACTGTGTCTCACCCTTTATGCTCACCCAAATCCGGAAAAATGGAACCCCCACTTCAGAGCACTAGCTCCATGGGTCTTCCCTCGGCAGGAATGACAGCCTCTCACTCATTTTTTAGCTTTTTCCTAAGACCCCTAAAGCCCTTCTTTCTAAAAATATATTTCATTGGTTATGCTATTACAGTTGTTCCATTTTTTTCACCCCTTTATTCACATCCACCCTGTACCCGCTCCCACTATCATTCCCCACATTAGTTCATGTCTATGCATCCTACATATAAGTTCTCTGGCTTCTTCTTTTCCATACTATTCTTAACTCACTGTTGTCTGTTTGGTACCAACCCTTTATGCTTCTTATTCTCTCTACCGTTTCCCCCATTCTCCCCCCTCCAGCTTCCCAGAGATAACTCCCATAGGATTTCTAATTCTGAGAATCTGTTCCTGTTCTTGGTATTTGATTAGTTCATTTTTGTTTTTGTTTGGGGGGTGTTCAGTTGTTGATAGTTGTGAAGCACTTCTTTTTGGCAGTCCAAAACCCTCTTGAGTCCATAGAATTCCAAACAACCTCAAACTTACTAGAGTTTTCAGTCTTCATCCTGACTATATGTAGAAGTCCATCCTTCAACAATTCCCCCTCTATGAATACTTCTGCTTACCAACCAACAATCCACCTCTGCTTGGGTCATCAATGATTTTCACAGAATAACCCAGAGGCCACAATAAGAAGGAAATGAAAACAGAACTGGGGAAGCATTTATTTCAAATTACCATGGTTTGGTTGTGGACAGTCTAAGGACAGGCATATGGAGTGTGTGAAAACAACAAAGAATAAAACACTGATATCTGGCCTGAGCTCCATATCATGGAGGTTGCAAAACAGAGACTTTTAAGGGAGGCCTACATATGGCTGATGTGACAGGAATCAGCTTCTTTGTTGGAGTTGTTTAGTTTCATGGAAAATTAACTCATGTTTTGAGCATTTATCGACTAAGTGCAAATTTTCTGAAAAATTTCTACCTTATCAACATGTTTATTTTATAATTCAAAATCTTCTTTAAAGTTTAATACCAGAGGAGGAAAGTCACGGATATTTCACATCCAGCCTGAGCGGCACACTTTCAAAATAACTAGAGGCTTCACCACTAAAGATGAACAAAATAAGTTACCTAATGCCTTAGTAGGGCTCATGTCTTCCGGAAGTTGTAAGCAAATGCCTGCTCATGTATAAGGTCTAAAACAGTGACATAAGTGACACCAGTGACACCAGTGATAACATCAGCTCTAGTGATAGCAATTTCAGCAAAGCATAAGTTGTGGGGACATCCTCATCTGTGACCATTCTGGGATCTTCCACCTCTTTGGGCCTACTATGGCGCCAATAGTCTGGGCCCAGCAGGCCATGTCCTCCAGACTAAAGAACAGGTTGATGTACTTCTACCTTTATCTCATCAATGATAGGAGAATAGAAAGGAATCTGTGAAGCCTCTGGTGAGACCTACTTAGACAATTACATGCTGATTTCTTGGGTTTGTAGTCAGGCCATGGCATTTCTAAAACTAGAAACCTCATTTTGAATGGGCTTCTAGCCTCAGGGAAAATGAAAGGTCAAAAGGGAGGCTGTGTTGTGACCACGTCGCTAGAAATACTCATCATGACCTGGGTGCTATCACACCCACCATCATAACATCAGGTGGGCAGAGCAGCATCCATCACAGATGGAAGTGTTACATCCTGGGTTAGACAAAGACAAGAAGACCTGATCATTGGCATCAACCACTCCAGCACTGTGACCTGTTACATGGCTCTTACTCACCTGTGGAATCACAAAAAGTTCACTTTGAGGAGCCAACCCACATGTAAAGACCCAGCTCACTCCAAGTTCATTTCAGACCTCAATTCCCCTCTCTCACACTATTTTAGCCACTCCCTTGCCTGTCTGAAAATTTCTAGTCAGCTTTACTCTCTGACACACACAATTTCCCTAAGACAAGGCTAATTGGTGACTCAGCTGAGACACATCTGGTGGTGTAAGAATTAAATAAGACTTTTTACAGCACTCCCAGACCCTGTGAAAACTGTTTCTGCAGAACACACTTTGGGAGCCAGCAGCACACATCTGTACTCTGTTGGAACTGGAGACAGGACATCTCTGACACTCAATTTGGTTTTCACCTCTCCAAGACTGGCTTTATTCTTTACCTTCCATAGGATTTATGCCAATCTTTTTTCTAGTCTGACAAATCTTCACTCCAACTTTCCTCTGGACACAAATGCCCAGACTACCTCAGCTCATCTTCTGCATTCACGGTGTTTCAATCTTACAGTCTCTCATCACTCTCAAGACTCCAAATGCCCCCACTGAATGCTCAGCTATTTTTCTCTCTCATGAAGAATATGGAAAATTCTCCTACAACTCAACAGCAACAACAAAACCAAAACCATATTGAAAATTGAAAAGCACATGAATACGCATTTTATCAAGAAGATATATCAGTGGTCAATAAGTACATGAAAAGATGCTCAACAACACTGTTATTTGGAAAATACAAAGAATAAACCTCAGGATTGAAGTTGTTGCTTCTGATGTTGGGTGTAGGTATTTCTGACATGAAGCTAATAGAGAGAACATTGCCCTGTGTGGTACCTTTGAGTCCTCCAAAGGTTTCTTCATGCAGAGCTTACAACTTGCACCACTCAGCCGACTTTTGTTTTTAAAGAAATAAGGCAGGTCTGTGTATCAAATAATAAATATGTGGGGATTCCAGTGCTCAGAGATTGTTAGTCCTCTACCTTTGTGTCTAAAAACTACAGACTTCTTAAGGTGTCAGTTCAGTATTGGGGTTTGATCATGGAAACACAGTGGACTGAAAATCAGAGATGATCCCAAACTTCTGGTTCTTCACTCAACAGGTGACTGGCCTAGTTGACAAAGGGCCATTCCTTCAGGCTGAAAAGACCCCCATGGTCCAACCAAGGTGTATTTTTATAGGTACAATATCTCAGGACATCCTGGAGACTCAAGTTTCAGCAGGAATAACACATGGGGACCAGAAGCTGGCTGGTGGTCATGTCAGTACTCAGGCCCAAGGGCCAACAGATGTATCAGTGTTACAGAGCAAGGAGCTAAGGGGCATACACTGATATAATACTACTGAAAGGATCCCCCACTAAGTTCATTATGCACACTGCCTTATAGGAAAGACATCTCTCAATTGCAGAGATTTGGGAAAAGGAAAGGAATTGTTTACTTAATGCTCTACAGACTTAAAATATTGACCTAATGTCTTCATTAAAATACCAAGTCCTTTTGGACACCCACAGACACACACAGTGCTTCCTTCTCCCCCTGCCCTTATTCAGGATACTCTAACTCAGGAAAAGAAGCAAAAGTCCGTGTTTCAGGCCACTGGCACTATCAGCTGTGTCACCGTCCAGGAAGGATCTCCAATTAATCCAAAGCCATGTGACACCTTCTTATGGACTCCTGGTAAGAGTTCTTTCACCCTTCTTCCAGGCAAAGTCTCTTCTGCTTCCCAAGACGTGCGATCAACTTAAACAGCAGGGAAGGGGTCCCCACTCTGCCAAAGTTGTGTGGTACTGTCCTCCTCAATGGCTATCATGTCTGGGTTTAAATCCCCATGCCAGTCTTCCTCTGTACCCGCCTTTCCAACTACTCCTACAATCAGTATCACCTGACAACATTCCTGTATTATTCCACGTTTACTGGGCTGCCATCGTGAGTCTGGGCAGGGGTAGCCCCATTCAAGGAGTCAATCTTCTCCAAGCTCTTATGCAGGTGCTGTAACTCGGAAGACTTGCACCCAGTTACATCTTGGGGGAAACTTCCTTGGATCCCCCTGGCTCAGAGCAGGGCCACAGCTATTTAACATATTTATGCAGCCACTTAAAAGTTGTAGATATGTTAAATGACAATGCAATGGATTAGCTGCAAAGCTGTTGCTGTACAAAACCGCTGTATGTTCCTGCTCCACGTGTCACTTCCCCCAACTCACACTTGAGGGGGAAGGGTTGAGGACATTTTATATGTCTTTCTAATATTTCCTAGACACCTTGAGTTCTAGACCCCATTCCAAATCCGTTTTTGACCCCCACCCCCGCTCTTGGCTGCACACTGTTTCATCAGGGTATTCAAAGTGAGTGTGACTGATATGAGCCAGTCAGCCAATGAGTGGTAGAGCAGAGTCCAAAATGAGCTAGAAAAGTGAGGGTAACAGCCGGGAGCTATCTGTGGCAGCAGAACCATGTGCTCTGCCCTTGGCCATTTTATTTATTCCCCCTCTGCTGAGGGCAGGAGAGGGCTTGTGCAGATGCAGGAATGTGGGACCGCAAGTGGGCAGCAGGAAGTTGCCTAAATTTGGAACTTTGTGGACCATTTATATGTGGTGGTAATTAAATAGCAATTTGAAAATAAATAAAATTATTTTGTAAGTAAAAATTATTACTTTTAGGGCCTAAGACCAATGCATAAAGGAATATTTCTCCAGAAAGAGGCAAAGCATTTGAGACATGAGGCTCTTCTCCTGGAGGTACAGGGAGCCTGTCTTGTGTGGTTACACTTCCAAGAACTCTACATCTGACTTCTAGTCTTTGAAAGATTTTGAACATTTATTTACCCATCCATTCATTCATCTAATCGCCATTTATTTCTTCTTAATTCTTCAAGAACTGACTGTTTATGTTGGACTCCGAGATAGTTTTAGGTGTTGAGTGGGGAGTAAGAAGGCAAAGTTCTTTTCTTTTATACTACAGATGGAGTGACAGCAGCACATCAGAAACAAACAAACAAACAAACAAACAAAAAAAAAAAAAAACAAGAGATTCCGGGTGTAGTGCAGAAAGGTGTGTATGTGCTATTTGATGGGGAGGCCTGAGCATTCCAAGTATCAACCCTGGTGGTTACTGTTGCTAATTTTGTTCTAGGGTAAAATTTAATTAATTATCACTCTTATCAATCTATCCATCTGAGCTGAGGAAGCATACAAAAAAATCAAAACCGATGGCTGTTCTCGGGATCCAGAGATGCCTAAAAGGTCTAGGGTGGGGGAGAGGATAAAGCTAGGGCTGCAGACACACCTCGGATGACTCTGATCAGCTGCTGATGGCCTGTGAGGCTCTGATTTAGAGACTGTATCTCCCTGTGCCTCAGTTTCTTCTCAGTGAAGGAGAATGAAGATTTGACTGCCACATTGTCAGGGTATTAACCTTAAAGTATTCACAGCATCTGACCTAATTCTTGAGATAGGGGAACTGCTCAAATAAGAGGCACCTGTGGTTGATTGACATCAAAAGATAACTTCCTGGGCTGACCCTTTCTGGAGGAGGAACCACCAGGAGCATCGTTTCTCCTCTGTTCTTCCCTGGGGATGCTGATCTTTCTCTGGACTCTCTTACACTTTCTGGGACAGTCCACAAAACACCTGGGAATCTGGCTCATCTTTGCTTTTTACACACAGTGACGGGTAAAAATCTAGGCTCTGCCCCTGCCCTGATGTGGTTCTAAGAGTGAGCCCTGGCTGGTGATCAGCTCAAAAGCCTTGTGACACAGGAACTTGGGAAATCATTGCTGCCAGTCAGACCTTTACATGAAGCCCAGCCCAACCTGACAACCTCACAGGGTCACTCAACTCAGGTGCTTTAGAGCAGGCGTCTGAATAAAGGCTTCTCAAGAGAGATTCTATTTGGATTCCAGGGAGCCCATCAGGAAAGGCCCAGTTTGCGACCTGCAAGTCATGTCACAAAGCCATGGTCACTGGGAGGGTCTCTGAAGGCTGGAGTGAGAATGGTCACTCTCTAATGATTGGTTCCATCAAATTGGTTTTTCTGTTTGTGGGATTATGTTCAGGGCAGTATAATTCACAAAGGAAACTCTGATTTAAGGAATTTGTCTTCACTGTGTGTGTTTACGATCAATGTCCAAACCCTCCCTGGGACGTGATGGAGGCAGAGTCCAGGGCTGTCAGTCCTGTGTGTGAGTAGAGGTCACCCCACCTGACACCCAGAGGTCAGAGAGAAATCACTCACTGTACACACGGAGCTGTCCAAATCTTTTGTTTTCTCTCAAAGGCAGACTACCATGGGGAAAGATCCTGTATCCTCTAAGGTGATGATTGCAACCACAAGGATTAATCTGAATTTATTTTCTCTAAACCACTGTATGGAGGACCAGTTGCATATACCCTGTTAAGTCTACTGCAATAGATGCAATATGTTAACTGGGGTTTCTCCCTTCTGCCCCTCTACCACATAAAACCTACATCACTGGGAGGCTTACTGAAGATACACAGAAACACATCCTTTTCTTTGGCAGCTATGGTTGACACAATAGCAAGTTCAGGACTGGTGGGCTGGTTCCAGAAGGTTAAACATGAGACCAGGAGGAAAAACAGAAATAGATTAATATTTGGATCTCTGTATTGAGATGAAGAGATGAGATCCTGCACCCTGAGCAGGTCTCCTCCTCTCTCAGCCTTGCTCTGTGTGAGTATGAGTGTGTGTATGTCTCCCAAGGTCAAGGTCAGCAGTATGGCCACCCTGACTTCACCAGCATGAGCCTCTTATTTTTTGTGTGTTTCAAATTCTCTTCTCTGGTATCTGCCCGACACTTACCTTATGTTCCTCAGACCCTTGCTGACACTCCATTTTGTATTTGAGAGACACCTTCATGCCCCAACTCCTTTAAAGACCATGTGTCTTCACTTTCTGACTTGTCCCTGCTCTGTTCCTTTCATGGCACTTGTGGTTACCTATCACCACATCTAGATCTTTCTGCCTGTCCCTTCCCCATGTTGACAGGGCTCCATGTTAACGGGGTCTTGGGGGAACTTGTTGTACTCCAGTGTCTGTCAAAACCTGTGTGTGACTGAATGTGTGATCCCAGGTACCTCCATCTGCTCTGATATGTTTACCCATTTTTGTGGTTGTTGGTAAGAGTGACATTTAGTGATTCTTGTTAACTTTTCTTCTGATGTCACCTGACATAAATTGTTATTACTATTGTCAGTTTTCAAAATTCAGTACTCAGTGATGAATAACTTAAGAAATGAAGAGCATTTGACGTTTTTCTGACCCTACACACTTCCAGTTCAGGAGATGTTCCTGTTGCTTATTCTCTCCCCCATCCTATTCTGCTTCCCTGTGTTTTCCCCGAAAGAAGCCCTCTGTCTCATCTCAGAGGGCTGTGTTTTCCAGCACTTCCCAGTCAGTCTTTGACTTCCTTACTTTCTTCTACCACCAGGGATTGTCTCTTACTTACTTGACAGCACACTATTTTGCCAGGGCACAAGTCCTCTTTGGGTAGGGATATAGGGGGGGACTCCATATGTGTGCAGTCTGCTCTGTCCCTTCCTCTACGAGAAGAGCTTGAGGTGCAGTAAGTCTCACAGGCACTTCTGTCTAAAGTGGTAGAATCCGCTGTCCCTCCTCCCTGTGTGTTGAGACTCCTCTTATGACAAGATCACCTCTGTGGTCACTTGGGCCATAAGCAGTGTCTGCCTCAGGCCCTCCCCTTCCCCTCGTTCTGCCAAGCCAGTCTCCTCCTTCCAGTTCACTGTTTTTTTTGTTGTTTGTTTTTTTAATACTTAGGCTTCCTGAGAATTGCTGAGGCCTCTGAACACACACACACACACACACACACACACACACACACACTTTGGAGAAGCACAAGCCTGGGATGTCCATGTTTTGGATATTCCCCACAGCTCCCTGCCATGTGTTCAGTACCCTCCCCACAGTTGTCTCTCTCTTTCACATTTGACTTTCCCCTTCAGAAAAATCACTCTGGGACTAACTCAGGAAAGCTTGTGGTAGACATTTCACCACTGCTGTGCATCAGATGGGCTGTGAAATGTTGTGAGTTTATGAAACACAGGTGTACCCTAGAAATGCTGCTTCAGCAGCTGCCCTGCTAACATGGATCCCCAGTCAGAATGTGATCTTGTGATATGGATGGAGGACAGGACCTCCTGCTCTCCTGTGCCCAGGGAAAGTCTGTAGATCTTGTTAAAAATGCAGATTCTGACTTGGCAGGTGTGGGGTGACTCTGCATCACACAAGCTCTCAGGAAAGGCTGATCTTGCTGGCCTGTGGAGCTCACTTGCAATAACAAGGCTGATGGAGACATGTGTCCTTTTGAGTGGATGATCTGCCCCTCCCCTTGGCCTTAGCCTCTACTGTGCCTTGGTCCTGGGTCTGTCAGCACCACACAGAGAACCCCAGAGGTCCCAAAACCTGAATATATTTTACTGTTTCTTACATGGAAACCACAGAGGACACACCCTGTTCTCTAATGTTCTAGGTACTTAGGGAAAAAGGGAATGGGGTGTTGTTTATCCATAGCTATAGATTTTCCACTTTACTGTATACTGTTACTAGAGCTCTGCTTTACAATAATGTATGTATAAAATATGCAAATATATGTATTTATATACATGCACATGTATATGAGTGTACATATATACATACCACTACTAAAGTGTCAAAAGTCTATTGGTTATTGGTTCAGAATAGTGAATTAAACGTTATGTGTTCTTTAAGACAATTAATCTGAGTTTAAGACCTCTAGAACTTTTGAGAACATGGAGTGTGAAGAGGGCAAATTCTTGGCATGATATCTATAAAGCACACGTTTCTTGTGGGTTCATTTTCTGTTTCCAGGGAGCTTTTCAAAACTCAGGCTCTCAGTCTTGAGGCATCTGAGACCCTCCAGAGCACATGATGAAGGAGGAGGCACAAAGCTTCAATCACTGTCAGTGACTCAGGGGCCCAGGTAGGAGGAACAAGGTTGGTCAGGGCATAAAAACTGATCAAGAAGATTGTGTCTGGAGGAGTGAAAAGATCAATTATTCAGGAAGGTTGAAGAGTCTAAGGTGTAAAATAAAAGAATAATTTAAAAAGGATGATGGGGAGGGAGATATCTTAGATGAGCAGTTTGGGGACTTTCCAAGTCAGTTGCTCTATGTGGTCATGGAAGCTCTATTTTTTTAATTGATTCTTATGACAGCCTTAAAGGGATTTAGTGTTATAGTATGGAAGTGTGCATTATATGGCAGAAAAAGAAGGTGATGTGTTCCTAATGGCAATAGCTTTTTTTTTTAAGGAAACAATTTAATGTACTCAAATAAGGTCTCACATAATTAACTTTCTCTAATGAATAAGCTTCTGGTTAGGGTGCAAACAAACCTCTCAGAAGAGCTGAGAGGTGCAAAGTCACTGAAAGGAAACCAGCTGTGTGTGTGGGTGGCTGTGTGTGTGAAAATTGGCCATACTTACCACCAAGAGAGGTAGATGATAAATTTAAGACTGTCTTCATTTTGTCTTCAGAAGTATCATTGCATTCACATTCAGAGACAGAAAGTTACAGTGTCACTAGTCAGCAAAGAAGTGAAAGTCACCACTCCAATCTCTTCCCAGCCCTCAATTCCCCCTCCCAAGCACATGCACCACCAGACACTGTTTTTACCTCTCCTCAGGCACCCAGTCAGCCTCTCAGACATGCAAATCCCTTAAACACTGCTAACTGGTTGACTCAGCTGAGGCACATCTTTACAGTATGGGGGTGAGTTTAACCTATTTCAGCTCTCCAAAGCTATCAAAAAATGGCAGCCCTCAGACCACACTTTGAAAGCCTGCTGACATGTTTCCACTGGGTTGAAATAGAGACTGGACACCTCTGGCCTTCAATCTGGTCCTCACCTTCTAGCCTGCCCTGCATTCCATACCTTGCCCAGGCCCAATACCAATCCCTTTGCTAACCTGACTACCCTGCAGGCCAAGTCCCTCCCTCACTGAATCCTCTGTACTCATGGTGTCCCCAGTCTTACAAATCTTCATCGCCCTTCAGACTCCTAGTCCTCAATCAGGTGCTCATCTCCTGTCTCTCTTGATTGTTCTCCCATGTTTCCTGTTTCATTACTTTTCCTGCCTAGTGCATCGGGTTTCCAGGACACTGACCTCTACCTGAGGTCCCTGTCACAGGAGGCACAGAAGAGGGTTGTCCAGGGCAGACTTGCACAGAGCAGATGGGACAGGGATGAGCATGTTTATTTTAGTTTCAGTGTTCCATGACAAGATTTTTTAAACCTCTGTAAAGCTGTTCCTTGGGGATGAGTCAAAATGTACACAAAATGAGAACATTGTTGATGGTTAGGGTGCTGCAGAGGCGCAGACTTTCATACCTGCCCTTTTCCTCTGATTCTAAGACAAAGGCCACTTCAAAGCAACCTCATTCCCAGAAAACTCATGGCAGTCAGGTCACCTTTTGCTGTGGAAACCAATTCAGGAGGTCGGCAGGACAACTAGATACATTTACTTGGGATATTTCAGCCAGATTAAAATTAATTGGAAGATGTGAAAATGTGGCAAGGATGGACACTGTGAGCAAGATGACAGGATCAGGCAACAGCAAGCAGGTGATGTCAGAGTGAAGTGTTCATAAAGCAAATTTAAAGTGGCAAGGAAGACTTTATTAAAGGCCGGGCAGTAGTGTAGTGAGCCAGAACACAGCATCCCTAAGACAAAAGGCTCTCGAGACTTTAGAACAGGAGAAAGAATGAAGGCATCTCTGTTTGCTAGCTGGCTGTACAGAAAAGTAAAACTTCATAATAATCTTTATAGGATGTCTTTTTACATCATGGTTTTAAAGGTATTCACCCAAGTTATGCTTCTTCTCTCCCAAAGAGCCTGGGACATGTGACAATTACATTTTAATTGATGGGCACAGACCCCTGTGACAGACACTTTCTGAATCCACTAGCAAGAGGATTTTAAGGACACTCTGTATATTTCAAATGGACAAAATTGATCTTCAATAACAGATTACAAATATATCATGCAGAAAATTCTCTAAAAATTTGGAGGTCAGAGGCTTGCAATCAAGAAGCAGCTGTCTAAAGGCCCCTGTGTTATAACAAAACAGCTTTCTTCCCAGAGGAGGGAAGCACATTGAGATCTCTTACAGCCAAGACTCAGTTTGCATCTTCATCAGTACCTGCAATTTACAAACAGGTGCAAAATACGTGAGGCTCCCTGAACAAAGCCAGGATTAGATCACCCAGAAGGCTGTGCTTCTGGAGATATTTACTCAGACACTGTATTTTTCTTTACTGTCATCTTTACTTACATCATATATAATCACTAAGAAAGAACTGTATTCTCGATCCGACAACATGGCTGGTGTCACCTGATTTAGCCTGATTAGTTACCTAAGTGCAGAGGAACTGACATTCATCACATAGTTTGCTCTGATGAGAGTTTTTCGGTGAAACCTAAGATGGGAGTCTTAACAGCCCATTGAGGTTAGAAAGTCTCACCCACACACTTCACCTGCAGCCTCTCTAGATCTGGGTAGTGTCCTCTTCTCCAACAGATACCGAAAAACCAAAGAGGTCAAACTTAGCTCTCTCAAGTGTGAGGACATTTCTAATTCTGAGGGCATCAAGGTACAACAAGACATTGGAGCTAAAGCTGGATTTTGTTACTAAAGTTTCCAATTATATCTTCATAACCAAAGAACACAAATGTACTAAACTCATGCAGATAACTGTATTGACATACAAATAAGAATACTCAAGAGAATTTAGAAATCTTTCAAAAGACATCTAAGAGAAAGACTAAGATCAGTGTTGCTACTCACATGGGTGTCCTCTTGTCATTCCCATTGTCTGCAACTGTGTCCTGGTGGCCCCTCATGTTTGCATGGAGAAGAGAGAGAGCTCAGGTTCTGTGAGCTCCTCATCTGCTCCCATTGGTTATCACATGACCGCTGCTCGTCCTCTGAGTGACACAATGTCACCTCCTCTGTGAACAAGGAATACATGTGACCAAACTGAGGGGGGTTTGGTCTCAAATGTGACCTTAAATAAACAGTAATGGCAATGTCAGCTCACATCTTTTAGTGTATATTGACTCAGTGAAAGGCTTCCTAAGAACTGTTCGCTCTCAGAACAAATCTGTTTAATAATTCTGACACACCTAGGCAGCCCTAGAAGGAATGGAAAATCACCAGGCTGTAAAATGGCACCATGGGAAGCTGCCTGCAGACCTTACTCAGGAACAACAGATGAAGGTTTGGGTCTGGGGTCAGCCTATCAGACATAACAGGATGCAGGTTTAACTTGAAAATGCACCCAGCAACCAGCTCTAGCCAATCAAACTCTGATACCCTTCTCAGATTTTTGTCTTTAAAAACCCTGACCTAAGATCAATGGAGAGAGTCCCAACCTCCCTTGGTTGTCTCCCCAACCTCTCTTGGTTGGTTCCACTTTCCCTCTTATTCCCGGGTAATAAACCCAGCTCCTTAGCTCACTGCATACGTCTGGTATATTGAGTGACTCTGACCGAACAGATGCAGAAACACTTTATTTAGAGTTTAACAACATAGAAGGGGAAAGGGGGGTCACTCAAATTTCACATCCAGGTTAAGTGGAGCACTTTTAACAGAAAGGATGGAGTCAGAGACATTACACTGGCAATGACCAGCATCCGCCCTCTGGACAGCGTCTATGTTGAGGCTTCTGTGGTCCTGGGACAGTTTCATTCTTTTCATGAGCTGCAAATCTCTGCCATTGAACAACCACTGTGTGGAGGTCATATTTGTGTAGCAGGTCAAGACCACAGCATCCTTATTCTCGGTGACTGTGGTGTTGCTGGCTAGGAGGGTTGGCTTTCTCACAGATCCTGTGGAGAAACAGAGAATGTGACTCATTGAGAAGGGGCTTGAGATGTGGAGCCATGCTGCTTGCTCAGAGAGCTCAGCTACTCACAGTCCCCAGCGAGCTATGTAAAGGTCACCAGAGTATGGTCCTGACATTTGCAGAAGAACAATTGTGTATATTCAGGTGACAATATGTAAGGAGAGAGATCCACCTCTCAGACCCCATATAACCCCAAGGTAATTCCTTTTTAAAAGAATATATATTTTATTGCTTCTGCCATTATAGTTGTCCCAATTTTTTTCACCCCTTTATTCCCCACTGCCCTGCATACCCGTCCCACCAGCATTCTTCCCTCTGAGTTCATGTCCATGGGTTGTACATACACATTCATTAACTTCTCCATTTCCCATACTATTCGTAAACTCCCCCTGTCTATTTTGTACATACAAGTTATGTTTCTTACTCCCTGTATCTTTTCCCCCATTCTAACCCCTCCCCCTCCCCAGTGACAACACTCAAGTGATCTCCACTTCTGTAATTCTCTTCCTGTTCTAATTGTTTGCTTACTTTGTTTTTGTTTTTTATGGGTTCAGTTATTGATACTTTTGTTGTCATTTTACTGTTCATAGTTTTAATCACCTTCTCTTGCTTAGATAAGTCCCTTTAATATTCCAAATAATAAGGGCTTGGTGATGATGAACTCCTTTTACTTTACCTTATCTGGGAAGCACCTTATCTGCTCTTCCTTTCTAAATGAGAGCTTTGTTGAATAGCGTAATCTTGGATGTAGGTCCTTGCCTTTCATGAGTTTAAATACTTCCTTCCAGCTCCTCTTGATTGCAAGGTTTCCTTGGAGAAACCAGCTGATAGTCTTATGGGAACTCCTTTATATATAACTCTCCTTTCTTCTTGCTGCTTTTAAGAGTGTCTCCTTAACTTTTATCTTAGGTAATGTAATTATGATGTGCTTTTTGTGTGCTTCCTTGGGTTCAACTTCTTGGGGACTCTTTGAGCTTCCTCAGCTTCCTGGAAGTCTACTTCCTTTGCCAGATTGGTGAAGTTCTCCTTCATTATGTTTTCAAATAAGTTTCATTTTCTTGCTCTTCCTCTCCTGCTTCCGGTACCCCTATGATTTGAATGTTGCAATGTTTCAATTGGTCCCAGAGTTTTCTAAGCCTCTCCTCATTTATTTGAATTCTTATTTCACCATTCTTTTCTAGTTAAATGTTTATTTCTCACTTTTGCTCCAAATAGTTAATTCTCTTCCCCCACTATTGGTCTCCTGTATATTTTTCTTTATTTCACTTTGTGTAGCCTTCACTTTTTCCTCTATTTTGTGACCATATGCAACTATTTCTGTGAGCATCCTGACTACCAGTATTTTAATCTCTGCATCTGATGGGTTGGGTATCTCTTTCTCACTTAATTCTGGTTTTGGAACTGTGATCTGATCTTTCTTTTGAGCCATATTTCTTTGTCTTGGCACACTTGTTACGCTGTAAAGGGCAGAGCATTAGGTACTCACCAACAAAAGGAAACCCACATTGGGGTGTTGTGGCTCTGTATGTGGCAGAGAAAACATTGAGACTTGTTCTGCTCTCAGCCAGCTACTTCCTTTCAGTTACTTCCTCTGCTACTCACAAGCAAATTGGGCCCTTTTGGTGCTGATGACCATGTGGGTGGTTTTGTGTATACTTCAGGACCCTGTGGGACTCCCCACTGAACTCTTCTGTGAGGCTGAGAGTTTCTCCCACAGCTGCAACCCCCACAGGTTTTTATAATCACAAGTTTTGAGGCTTTATTTTCCCTTGCTACAAACCTGGGTTACCTGGTCAGTCTCACTCTCCACTTGTTCCTCCCAGTTTTCCTACATGCAAAAGTATGACATCCTAGGCTGCCAGCTGCTGTCTTGTCACCTGAGTCTGCCAGCCTCAGCCTCGCCCACTCAGTCCACCAGCTGCTGCCTTGCTGGGCATCCTCTCCACCCAGGCTGCCTGTCTGCACTCCTCCTACCAGTCTGAATGAATGTTTCTGTTTTAACTCCTTGGTTTCTGCACTTCCATACAGTTCAATTTTCTGGCAGTTCTGGTCCTTTTTTGTTTTAAATTTGTTGGTGTCCTCCTTTTGTTTGTGCAAGGAAGCAAAGTATATCTGCCTGTGCCTCTATCTTGGCTGGAAGTCTCAGGGTGATTCCATACCTGTTCCCTCAGACACCTCTTTAGTAGTAGCACACAAAACCCCTTCGCAGCTCATATGTCCCATAACCTCATATTCAGGTACAATTTTTCTCTCATGAGCTTTTATTGATCTTGTTCTACAACTTTTTTTTTGACTTCACCAAACATCAGGTCCTACTCCTTATATAAACTTTAATGTATGCAGTCATAAACCTAATTAATAATGTGGAAAATGTGTACACTCAAAACTATCGAATATTTTTAAAGAAATTAAAATAAATACAAATCAATGGAAAAACAAATAGATGAATTTATTGGAATACCCCAAACTGTCTACATATTTGACACAATCACTATCACAATCCCAAGGTTTTCCTGGCAGAAACAGAAAAATATATCGTACATTTCATAAGGAAATTCAATGAATCCCAAATTGTTGAAATGATTTTTTAAAAAGAAAAAATGAAGGCATCATATTTCCTAATTTCAGCACTCACTGCATAGCTGAAGTAACCAAGACAGTGTGACACTGGCATGAAAACTTCTGTTCATCAAAAGACACAAATAAATGGTTTCAATGAAAAGGCCAAGACAGTTCAATGGAGAAAAGACAGTCTTTTAAACAAATGGCACTCTGTAGTGGCATGTCCACATGAAAACAAATGACATGTTGTTGTCTTATGCTATAGAAAAACATTCAGTCAAATTACATCAAATTCTGAAGATTAGAACTGAAACTTTAAAATGCTGAGAAAAAGTACAAGGAGGACCATTATGACAATGAATTTGGCAATGGTTTTATGACCATGACACTAAGAACACAGGCACAAAATAGACAAGTGGGATTTTGTCAATATCAAAAATTTCTCTTCAACAAAGAACACAATAGCTTCTAGCTGGTGTGGCTCAGTGAATTGAGCACTGGATAGCAAACCAGAGGGTTACCTATTCAACTCTCAGTCAGGGCACATCCTGGGTTGCAGGTCAGGTCTCCTGTAGGGGGCACGTGAGAGGCAAGCCCACATTAATGTCTCTCTCCCTCACTTTCTCCCTCCCTTGCCCTCTGCCTAAAATAAATAAATATATAAATAAAAGCCATTATAAAAAACATATCAGATTGAAAGGTGACCTATGAAATGAGAGAAAATATTTTTCAAATCATATGGAAAGTAAAAGGTTAATATTTAGAATATATAAAAATCTTTAACAACTCAACAATAAGGACAACAACACACACAAAATATGATTTTAAAATTGACAAAATAATTGAATAGACATTTCTGTACAGACTATACACAAGTGGCCAAAAGTCATAGAAAAAGATGCCCAACACCACTATTATTTACAAAAAATAAAAATCACAACTTCTAAGCTTCAATTTGTTGCTTCTGATGTTCAGTGTAGTTAACTTTGCTCTACAGGAAGAGAAAAAAATACCCCTGTGTGATACCATTGACATCTCCAAAAGCCTCTTCAAGCACAGTTGGAACCTCTCACCTCTCAGTCATCTTGAGTCTTTAAAATAACAAGGCAGGACTGTATATCACAAGGAAATGCATGGGAATCAGAGCACCCAGAGAATGTATGGCCTACAGCTATATGTCTGGGGGAAAGCACAGACTTTCTCAGGTGTCAGTTCACTCTCAGTGTTGGTTAAGGAAAGACATAAGAATGGGAGTCAGAGACACCCCTGCACTTCTCCTGGTTCTCCATTGACCATCTGACTGCCTACCTAACCAGAAGCCTTTCCTTGCAGCAGCACCGACTTCTATTGCCCAGCTGAGGTATGTTTCTGTGAGGCACTATTTCCCAGAACATCCTAGAGACTGGGTTTGAGCAGAAATAACACAAAAAGGCCAGAAAAAAAGCCAGTGGTCAGTTGACTACTCAGGCCACTGGCCCAAGAGGAACATCAGGTTTTTCCAGGTGGGTTTGACTGAAATGAGCCACTGAGCCAATCCTAGAAATAACTTAGCAAAGAGGAAAAAAGACAGGCAGAAGCTGATTATGGCAGCAGAATTGTGTGCTCTGCCCTTGACCATGAAAGCCATTCTCTCTCACCTGAGGGCAGGTGAGGACTTCGGCAAATACCAAATGAGTGACTTATAGCAAGTGGGGAACATGGACTTGCTGAAATTCTGGCACTTTGGGGCAGTTTGTATTAGGTGGCTATGAGATAGAAATGTGGAAATAACGAAAATTGTTCTGTATGTGGAAGTTCTTACCATCCCAGAGCCTAAGATCAATGTCAAGACGGACTATTTCTTAGGAAAAAAAAAGTATCAGAGACATGGGTCCTCATCCCTGGAGAAACCAAAAGCTTGTGGCCAATGGTGAGAACTACAAGAAACCTGTATCTAGATTCTGGGATCTACAGAGATTTTGGATCATTCTTTTATGTATTCACCGATTCATTCATTCATTCATTCATTCATTAAATTAGCATTTATTTCTTCTAATTCATCAAAACCAACTGTTTGTTACATGTTAGTCCCAGAGGTAGTTTCAGGGGTAGAGTGGGAAGTGTGAAGGCAAAGTTCTTTCCTTTATATCTGGTGGGTATGACTGTACCTCAGTAGGAAACAAATAAGTAGGTGGTGTCAAGTCCAGTGCAGGGAGGTGTGGATGGGCCACCTGAAGGGGATGCCTGGGTCATCTATACAGTGACTGATTGTTAGTGCAGGTCATTGCTTTCTAAGGAAAAATAAATCATTTCCTCATTTTTTCACTCCACAGACCAAAATGTAATCCTCTGAGCTAAGGATGCCTAATAAAAAAGATCTGAAAGAATTCATTGGTTTAGGAGCTCAGAGGTTGTATAATGTGGCCCCAGAGTTAGAGAAATTAAGTCTGTGACTAAGACAGACTTCGAATGACTCTGGTCAGCTGGCATATTGCATGTGACTCTGCTTTAGTGACTGTATCTCTCTGTGCCTCACTTTATGCTCAATATATATCGTGCTACCAGGTCATCAGTGTACTCACTGTAAAATATTTACACTAACTGACGTAAATCTTGGGTTAGAAGAGCTGCTCATGTAAGAGGCAACTGCTACTGATCAACTCCAACAGAGAATCTCCTGGGCTGATTCCTGGTGAGTGAGGACCTTCCAGAAGCATCTTTTTTCCCTCAGTTTCTTTCTGGGGATACTGACATTTCTCTGAACTTTCCTGAGAGCCCCTACACAGTCAGCTATGCCCAAGGACAGTGTCTAACTGTTCCATCCACACACAGACTCAGGTGATAGACCAAACTCCATTTCCACCAAGATGTGCCTCTTGGGCATGAGACTTGATGGCTGACTGGCTCATGAGACTTGGGGTTTGTGCACCCATTAAACTGGTACATATTCAGCTATTCTGAGGAGGCCAAACCCAACCTGGCATAGACTTACCGCAGTCCCGGGCGTCAAGATCCCTGGCATAGTGTTCTTGGGAGGAGTTTCTGGGCTGAGCTGTGTATGGAATTCGGGGGTTATCTCAGACCATGCTTTGAACTACTACAGCAGGGTCATTCTCAGGGTCAAGTTCCTAGGCAGGGGCTCAGGGGACTGAGCTGAGACTGCTCTCCCTCTGCAGAGTTACTCCTATCAAACTGATCCTTCTGTGTGCAGTAACTGTCTGTAGGGCTGCAAGTTGGGAAGGGAAGGGAGATCTTAGGAAGTTTGTCTACAGTCTGTGTGTCCTGCATTAAATGTCAAAATCCAACCTGAAACAATGAGCAGAGGGCAATGCAGGCATATCCAAGATTACTAGTCCTGTGTGTGAAGAAGCAAAAGTCACCCCACCCAACACCTAGATGTCAGAAATGTATACTCACCATGTACATTAAGGTATACATATCCTGTTAGCATTCTTACATCTGGACATTCCAGTACTACAGGGCATATCCCTGTGTCATCCATGGTGACATTTACTAGCATCAAGGACCCATCATAGTTTATTATCACATGTCCCTCTGCAGGACCTCTTATGTGCTATAACGAGTTTGCTATAAGAAATGCAATTTTCCAACCCTCGTCCATGCCTTTCCCTCTATACCATTTGATGCGAGCAAAGTTGGGGGTCGCATTGTCGAAAGGAAAAAGAATATTCTCCCCTTCAGTAACATTTCCTTCAAAAATACCCAGTTCATCTGTGGTGGCCAGGCACCAGAAGTTTAAGAGTGAGACTAGGAAAAAAGAAGAAAAATTGATCAATATTTGTATCTATGTTTTGAGATGGAAAGATGAGGCCCTGAATTCTGAACAAGTCTCTTCATCTCTCAGCCTTGGTCTACACATCTGTGTGCCTCCCATGGTCAAGGTCAACAGCATGGTCCCCATTGCTTTAGCACCTCTGAAGCTTTTATTTTCTCAGTTTCAAATACTCTTCCCAAAATATTTCTCTTGCTCAACCGTTCTCTTTTCAGACGCTTTCTGACACTCAGGAGCTTGATGAAAGACACCTGTGCTAACTGCTTTCTCTGAGGATTTTCTGCTTTCATTTTCTGGCCGTGCTCTGAATTTTCATGGCAATTGTAGGTACCTGACATCAATCACATCTGGATCTTTCTCCGCCCATCTCTCCTCTGTGGAACACGGGCTTTCTGATGGCAAGGCTTGTCTGATCTTGTACCTCCAGTGATTGTGACAGACTGAAAATACATGGGGTTGAATGAATAGGTGATCCCAGGGTCCTCTACATCATTTCAGTTTTGCCCATATCTGAGGGTAGTGGTAAAACAATCTCTAGCACCCATGGTTAATTTTTTCTCTGGTGTTTCCTGACAGAAATCAATATTATTATTGTCAGTTTTGATAATTCAAAACTCCATGATGTATAACAAGAAATGAAAAGCAATTAAGGGCTTTCTGCCTCTCATAATTTCCAGATTACAACATTTTCCTCTTGCTGAGCCCCCTTCCTGAACCTTTTCTGCTTCTTTCTCCTTCACCCTCAGGTCCAAACAGAAGTCTTCCCTCTCTCCTCAGAGCACTGGTCTCTTCAGCAGACCCCAGCCTGTCTCTGTATCAGACCCTTAGTCTACCCCAAGGGATTGTCTCCTACTCACCCACCATCAGGAGCCCTTGCCAGTGGACAAGTCCTCTGTGGGTAGAGACTGAAAGGAATCCCATGGTGTCTGCTGCCTGCTCTGTGGCTGCCACTTTGAGAAAAGCCTGAGGTTCTGTAGGGCCACAGGCACCTCTGTCCAGAACGGCGCAATCTGCTCTATGTCCTTCCTGTGCACTCAGCTTTATTCTGGGGCATGCTTACTATTCTTGTCATGGGAGCTGGGGAAGCTTCTGGGCTCAGGACCCTCCCACTCTCTGCCCTCATTTTTGCCACTCTTTTCCTTTCTAACCAGTTCTGCTCCCCTCTACACTTATTCCCTGAGAAACCTGAGGTCTCCCAACACCACACAAACACACAGGCACACATACACACAGGCACACTTACATACACACACTTCTATATGAACACACAGAAACAAAAATCCACTCTCATGCTGAGCTGGCAAAGCACAAGCCTGGGGTGTCCTGGTTGTGGGATCCCCCCTGAGCTCATTGTGGTGCACATTGCCAGGTGCACATTAGCTTTTCCCATATCCCTGTCTCTTTCACATTTGACTTTTCCCTTTAGAGCAGGTGTTCTTGTGCTAACTCAGGCATTACTGTCACAAGGGTGTCACTCCTGCTATTTATTGGATCACCTTTGAGACTTTCAACATCATGATGACCCAGTGGAACCTTAAATATGAAACTTCAACAGCTGTGCTGCTGTTGTTGGTGCATATTCAGAATGAGATATCCTGATGTAAATGAAGAACCACTTCTGCTCTTCTGTGCACAGGGGAAGTCTCCAGATCTTTTTAAACCTCAGATTCTGACAGGGCAGGGCTGCAGTGGGTCAGAGACTTTGCATCTCAGTAGCTCCCAGGAGAGGTTGATCTTACTGGTCATTCGAGTACACTTGCAATAGCAAGGCTGATGAGGCAACATGTATCCCTCAGGGGATGACCCACTCATGCCAGCATTGGCCTCTGCTATGTGTTGGCCTTTGTTATATCAGCACCACACAGAAAGTGCCAGGTGTCCTTAAAAATGGGGATTATTTCATTTTGTGATACAGAAACCCTGCTGGGAATCCATGCTGCTTGGTGTTCTCAAATGCTCTGAGAAGGCTTTATTTCCTCCAAGCAGGAATGTCACAGAGATGAATGTGGGCGTTACAAGGGGTCAAGCCTTGTACTATTTGCAGAGGGGACCCTTCTTCTATCTCAGGTTGTCATCAGACTGGCTTTTGCTTCCAGAGACAAAATCTCAAAACTAGAAGTGTAAACAGGACTGGCAGTTTGGTCGTGTGAAGTGGGAGGTGTCCTGAGTGTCCCAGGAAGAAAGGACTGGGGTGAAAAGTCAGGTGCCTGTGGATTTCCTGGTCATGGAGGGATGGGTTCAGGTAGACCATTCCTCCCCATGTCTGTTTGTCGGGCCTCTCCTTGTGCTCCCTGGCTGTTGGGACAACCTCTGATTTCTGCCTGGGAGGCTTTCTTGTGCACACCTCACCTTGCCCGTGGATGATGCCAGGCACAGAGCAGAGAGCAGCACAGAAACCCCTGGGAGAGGAGGTGCTCGATGGCCCTGTCTAAGGGAAAAATGGTGCTAATCTGTAAAGGAACTTAATGAGTTTATCTGAGCCAAACTGACCTCATATGCCTGGGAGCATGTCTCAAATGATGTGAAGAAAGGCAGTTTTGCAGCCTGTTTCACACATTATAATAAAAGTAGAAGGCGAACAAGGTTGCATAAAATCCATTAGGAGATGAGACACAACATAGGAGGGAAAGGTCTAGCACTGGAAAATAAAAGGCAAAATGAAGAAACAGATATTTTTTACATTGGTCGGTAGAGGATAATTAGCATTTACAGGACACAGAGAAGGTGCCCAGGGGACCAGACAGCATAAAGGATGCTGTGGTCTCATACTCTTGTCCCACACTCTGTGCCTTTGACAGGTCCAGCACACAAAATCACTCTGATGTGTCAAACTTATGCTATCCAAGATGCAAAACAAAACAAAACAGATCATGGCACACTTAAGGTAAAGACCGAGCTTTGCTAAGGAAAATATGTGCCTAGGATGTAACAACTTACCATCACCTGCCCAGTTAGAAATTTCTGATCAGAATATCTTGTGAAGCTTTTCAAACCTGCCATGTAGGTCATTTCTGCGTCCCTGTCTGCTCACAGGGCCCAGGAGCTGGAGCATCTCCAGGTGGACACTCAAGTGGGGGCCCTGTGGGTTCTTCTGTTAGGGGAGGAGAAGTTCTCCTAGAAAGCTCAGTCCCTGTGAGTTGGAAGCAACCACAGATTCTTGGTTCTCCTGTCCCCTTCTGCACAGGAAGTTCCCCTTGTTCCTCAGGACATCATGAACTGCACAGATGACTTCAGAAACAGCAGGTGGGAGTCCCCTAGGAATTCTAGGAATGAAAAGTCTTCCCTGATTCCTATAAGGTCAGGGTGTGCTCCTTCCTCCCCTGGCAGTAACTCTTTCAGGGATTCAGAGTCCAGAGTTTCTGTGTGGTGAGGTGTCTGTGAGAACAGGAAGAACACAGGCCCTGGGTGATCAGACATAACTCACACGGTGGGACTGTAGAGAGTTGTGAATGTGGGAGGAATAAAGTTCGGTCCAACCCTCACTGTTAGGAGGGTCCTTTCCTTGCTCCTGAATGCATGAAAAGTAAAAGCCTGACACTAGGGTGTCCCCAAGCATGTGGTGGCCTCCTCTCATGCTGACACCAATGCCTGTGTGTCTATAACAAACATCATGGGACTGGAAGTGTCACCCAGGATGACAGTCTTCCATTGTGTGATTTACTTTATTGATTCAATGAGTGTTTATGCAGCACCTGTGATTTTCCAGGTTCTTGGCTTGGGCCTGAAAACTCCAAGTAAATTAAGACATGTGTGGGTCCTGTGCTCATTGAGTTTGCCTTGTAACAGAGACAGGGTCTCAGATAAATCATGCCTCTAATGAGTGACTTGTAATCCAGTGAAAGGCTATGAAGGAGAACTTCGGTGCATACACAGCATGTACTTGAGTCTCAGCTGGTCTTGGGATTACAGAGATCCTTCTGAGAAAGCACCTCTTGCTGAAACCTGATGAGTTAGTGGCCATTTTCCCCTTGAAAAACAAAGGCTGTTAAAAAACACTGCCTGCAGAGACCTGGCCTTTGGTGGGTTGATATTGCCTGGATGGAGTGGCAGACACAGTCCACTCTGGGGAGCTTGGCGAGCTAGGGAGACTGTGAAATGATTCATACTGGTGACGCTGGGCCCTGCTGGGCTGTGGGTGCCTCTGAGATGTGGTCAGGGGTGACCCAGAAAGGCTCCAGCCTGCCGAGTAATTCTGCCGCCCCCTGGTGGACTATCCCAAACTTGGCAAGAAAATGTCTTGTTACAGCTAATTTTTTTAAGTTTCCTACTTTCTACTCAACTTATACTTTAGGCAATATGTCATATGTGTATATATAATTTGATGTACACTCACTGGATTATAGCTGAATATAATATGCTTAACATACTGAAAGTATACAGTTCATGAAATTTTCCCAGATGCATGCACCAGAGAGGCTGTGCAATGAAAAGTGATCACATCTCTTACTACTAAAGTTTTCTCATGCCCTCTTGTAATCCCTTTATTCTTCATCTCTCCACATCCTTTTTTAGTGTCAAGGAAACTCTTATCAACTTTGCTTATTATAAATCCCTTTGATTTTATGGAATTTTCAAAGTTTTTATGCTAAACTATGCAATTTTAGTCTGCATTGCCTTATGGACTAAACACAAGTATTTTGCCATAGCTCTTGCTTAATGCTCTAGTTATACCTCATTCCAGTGATGTATCATTTTTGTTTATCTATTCACCTTTTTGTAGACATTTTTGTTTTTTTCTATTTCCTACAAGTAAACCTGCCAGGAACATTTGTCCGGCACAGTCTTTAACACAAATAATCAGTGCTTGTAAAACCATGAATACCTAGAGGAATGGAAGGTAGGGAGCTATCTCTTGAAGTCTGATTTCGAGTTCACATGGCCATAGCCCCACCCAGAGGGACAGAAGCACCTGCTTCTTCACATAAAGCTGTGTCTGCCACAGCCCACCCATCAGTCAACACAGCAGCAGAAATAATGGCCCCATGTCCCTTCCAGCTTCTGAATTATGAACCAGTGAACCTCAGAAACTACATTTAATTCACATCTGGATACTCATTCACCAGGAGTAGAGTAAAGGTAGTATTTAACTTTTCACTCACTCTGATATAAGAGGAAACTTAAGAAAAATGAAGGATATATGCCAAGTGCCCACAGACAATACCTAGCCTGTCTGAGCCCAGCTGCAGGCTGTCTGACTCTGGGTGAGTGACCCCACCTCAGTAAGCATCAGTTCCCTCAGGTGATGTCATCAAAATATGTTCAGTCTTCTTTCTTGGATTCTAGACAAGAACATCTAAAACTTCTGGAATTTTCTAAGTGATGTGGGTGCTAAGAGTACCTTCTGTTGTGATGAGGCAACTCTTGGAAGGCCTCTGGATATTTGCAGAGTGAGGGCAGGTCACCAGAAAGACCAAGTTCTAATCAAAAGCTTGAAATTTTCAGCTAGGAACAGAAGGAACGTTTCAACCTGAAGGGAATTTTTAGGAGTCTTCTTGAGCCAAACATGACAATAATTGCAAGGAAGAAAACTCTCAATGGGTTATTAAGAAAATGTTCTGAAGAATGGAAATTTTCCCACTTATTTTATACAGAACTGTCAAGGGCAAAGGCCTCAGGGGTTATATTAACTCCTTTGACAGTAGATTAGGGAAGTGAGAGAAAGAAAAGTACAGAAACCTCTGAGATTGGGTAAAATGTAAAATAGACACATACGATTGATAGGTTGGTTGGTACACAATCATCAGAAGTTAACAATGAACACAATAACAATAGTGATGAGAGGGTATGTGGTCTCTGCTCTGGTGCAGTGAGGGGTCTGGAAAAAGAAAATTACCCTCACATTTTAAAGGTATGCTATGGTAGAGGCAGAAGGATAATAACACACTCTGTTAAGGCAAAGTGATTTTCCTTTGTCAGGAAAGATACCAGCCTAGGACATGACTACCTACCATGAGTCACTTTGGGTTAAGAGTTTTAATTTCAGACCATCCTATGTGGCCACCTAACATGTCTGAGTTTGTAAGTCCCACCATGCAGGCCTCCTCTTAGCTTGTCAGGTCTAGAATGTGACCCCTTTTTTCTCCACACTAATGCTTTTCATTATAAATCAACCTAAAGAACACATTGGTGACTCAACGTTTTTTGGTAGATGGCACTGTCTCAAATTTTAATGAAGGGATTCTGAGGAATTTTAGTGGCAGTGTTTGTCGTGCTGAATGATAAACCATTGGTAATACAGCAAGACCTTCACCTTGGATGAAAGCCAAAGCTGAATGCTCTCAAAAGAGAAAAGCAGATAGATGGGAGGCAATCAGTTTCACAAGCCTTTATTAAGACAAATATTCTGGATCATTTCTATCCTGTAAGCTAACATGATCCAAGTTTTGTTATTTGTCTCATTTCTCTGTGTTTTGCAGCCTGAATTACATTTACTTATAGTTTGAAGGCAGACTATGCACCAACCCAGCTTGACCCATCTGAACGTGAGATGGGTCATAGTTACTATGGCCCACCTATTATTAATTATTAATTATTACTCTGATTTCCGCTAGTTATACCCTTGGTTGCTGTAATGCTAAGATTTATTTGGGGATGATGTTGAAGGAACAGAATGCTGTTAAAATTACAATTACCATCTAAAATTTCCACAGGTGAAGACAGTAAGAGTTTCACAAGTACATTCCCTCTGCTGCAGCAGCAGGTATGGAGGGCCATGTCTTACAAGCACTTCAGCTTCTATTTGAATTAGTATAGTTAGCAGGCCTTTGTGAGATAGGACATTCACATCATTAGGTTCTTGCATTTATTCATAAAATTTCTTTCTCAATATTTCTATTTCAATAACCTTCTACAACTCTCCTTGATCTTAGTTGGTTTCTTCTTTCTCACTCAGAAATAACCAACTTATGGCAACAAACTACCCACTCTTTACTTGTCTTAAAAGACACACACACATCCCTTTTCTTCTTCTTGCAAAACATTTTTCTAAATTTCAAAATGTTACCAGAATTGGGGTCTGGCATAGGGCAGGTTTGTTTAAGGCAGCCAGTAGTGCATGGATTCTTGACTTTGGGCAGGAAGATTTCACAAAAGAAGCCCAGGTGATTCTGAGGGCATGTTTATGAAAGCTGCGGATAGTGAAACATGGATGAGACTAGAATGGAAGGAGCAGCAGAAGAGAGACTGGGCAGGCTGCTGTGGCCCCCTTACAATGCTATGGGAAAGAGGTGAGGCCAGGAGGAGCTGCTCTCAGCTTACTGCAGAGTCACAGAAAAGGGGCCTGGTGGAAAGGCTTAGGGGTTTGCCTGCAACGAGCTGCCACTGCACATTGTTCCCCTGGTTGGAAGTCTTGTGGGGACCCCTCAGAGATTACAGGAAAGAAAAATTAATAAGCAAAGAGTTCAGTAGGTGTACCTCAGGAAGAGGGAACACTGGCTTCTTTGTCTTCATGAGTTTTATTGATTTCAAAAAACAATTTTAGGCGAGGTCTCAGGGAAGATCTCAAGATAATATTCATCAGCTTTTTCAGTGTGCCTTTTCAGGGTCATGGTCCCCCCTAATGGGTCAGGACCAGGGCAGAAAGTCTAAACTGCATGACCAGCTATATGCCAGGGGTGGAAAGGCCACCCAGGAACCCAGGTCCAGAACATGGTTTTTCATTGCCAGGTACCCAGGGCGTTTCACCCTCATGAACTTTTGTCTCGTTGTAAACTAAATGCTCTCCAAGCTTTTCCAGCCTCATTTCTCAATTTCCCCATTTCACTTGCCAAGGGATATTCCTAGAGTCTTACTAATCTGCCTCAAAAGAAAAACCATAGCATTTTAATAATATGAGTTATTATGTACAGCTTTAGAAATTGTTAACAGTTGAGCTATATCCGCACTGTTTGAGAAAAGCCCAAAGAACAAGTCTAATTATTATTATGACTAATATTAGCACACAGGGAAAAACAATCAAAATCAGAATGTTCAACATCAAATTGTAGATTATAGGTCTTGTTGATGCCTTGAGATACCTGTCTGCCTCTGATATTAATAAGGGGCTTAAGGCTTGGAAAATTTTACCTTAAGGTAAATAGCCATTAATCTAGCAAGTAATGTGTATGTTAAGCTTTTCTTTTTTCTTTTTTTTTTTTTTTTCAGAAACTACAGATAAGGCTCATCTGGTGCCTGAGCAAAAGCAGCTGACCACCTGGGGTGCTGGCTAGAGATTACTGCTTGGAGACATCATTACCAGACTACCACCTCTCCCCCTTGGGAGACAACTGTTGAATTTCAAGGCTTTTGCCAACCCGTTTGTCCTCCCCCACTCCCTTATAAAAGATCTGGCCAGGAAAGAGAAAGCAAGATGGTTTGTTAGGGTGTGAACATGCCATCTCCTTAGATCAGCAGCCATCTGAGTAAAGCATTCATAAAAGATTCAATCGCTATCATTGCTTATTGGATTTGGTAATGACAGGCAGCCCGAACGCCGGTATCTCTTCCGGTTACACTTAGATCAATTTCATGTCAAAGGAATTCTGCTTTGGTCCTCATAAATTGATAGCTCTTCTAATGAGATGTAATGAACTCTGTGTAAGTACTTGCAAATAGTCTTTTTAGTTGTCTATCTGAGGGAACAGTAATCAGGAGACTGGGGCTGAGAGGTTTTATCCTTCAAGGCATGGTTTTCCACATCCTTGTTACTTTTTAAATTTTCTTTTAAATCTGAATTATTTCTCCCCTGGCATCACTCTGTTTAGGGCTTATTGGGAATTACTGTCTAAAGGTCTTCGTGCTTGCAGACATCACAGAGTTCTGCCACCAGTTTTGGGAGTGTGTTGGTGATGCCAATTTAAGAGCAGGAAACAGTTCTATCCACCTTGTGTTTAGCAGGCTGCATCCTTCTCTTGCTTTGTCAGTACATCTTTTGCAACCTGCTTTCCCGACAAGATTCCATTTTTTTACTCACAACTTCCAGGTTGTTTTTCTTTTATTCTTTTTTAAAGTTTTCATTCATTCATTCGTTCATCTTTAGAAAGAAAACGGATGCAGAAAGAGAGGGACAGGAACACTGATAGTGAGAGAGAAACATCGATGGGTTGCATCCTGTGTGGAGCCTGACAGGGGACCAACCCTGCAACACATGCATGTGCCCTGACCTCTACTCACACCAGGGACATTTTTTGCTCTGTGTGGCAATGCCCAACCAACGGAGCCACACCAGTCAGGTTCCCATTTATTCTTCAACTAGAGATCATGAGAGCCAGCTGTGGGAGCAAAAGATATTTTTGTTCTCATCTTTTCAATTCTACTAGTTAAGCTAATAATCAAATTATCAGAGCTAGATTAACAGGAGACAATGTACAGAGTCTATAATACTAATGAATATTCTGAAGTGATAAGAATAGAGACCCAAAGAACTATTGGGTAGTTAAGGCTTATATGCTTATTCTGAAGAGAAAGAACAAAAGGCTTGTGAACTGAGGCTTCAAAACCCCCCCAAAAACCCACTTGCATAGAGATTCAATAGCAAATGAACAGTAAATAATTGCTTGCTTGGCATTTCCATGTGAATGTTCCTCCTTGAGCTGGTCCCCCATCTGAATGTTTTCTAGGTAGTTAAGAGGGAAGTTCAAAGGATTTTCTCTGAGCCTTCTGTTTCCCAGTGACAAGATCAGAATCAGTATCCTAAAAGGCACATTTGGGGTGCCAGGTATGCTTCCCTTCACAGAGGAGACAGGGCGCTCAAGCTAGTTTAACAAGTCTAACTGACAGCTCAATCACACTACACCTAGTCATTTAATTAAACTCACTAAGTACCTAATTCATTGCCAAATCAGATAAAATGCTGAAATATTGATTTGTCAATCTAAAGTATATCAACCTTTGACTTCTTATTACAGAAAACTTAAAGGACTCATTTCAATCTGCCAATAAAAATGTTCCATGCTTTGGTGTTCACAGCTTCCCTCTCCTGGGGAACTTAACTCCTGGGAAGTAGCTCAACACCTATGATGTGATCTTACCCACAGCTGTTCAGGAAGAACTAGGAGTCCTGTGACCCTGGCTCATGTCTCACATTAGTGTTTTTGCTATCAGTTCTCAGTGTTTATTCATATATTTCATTGTATTTTTACATGTCCCTGATTTCATTTAATATTTACTGAGATTGTTACTGCCCAAAAGACTCCAGTCCCATTTGTACTGTTGAGAAATTGGGACCAGGAAGTCTCCCAGAGGGGCACCTGCTCAGGTTCATCATCATGCAAATCCTCCCACATTTAACTTAAATTAGTTCCAAAATTGCCTACAGCAGGCATGCTCCAGAGAGGTCCTGATGTGACTACAACAACAATGGTTGATAAGGGCCCCTGCAGTCATGGTAACTTTGTGGTATTGCTGTATTTTCTTAGTCAATAAGAAATATTGTGTATAGGTGTCGAGGAGACATTTCCATTGTTCATTACTTGTTCATTTGTGGATTCTGTAGATGTGTAATGGACTCATACTGTGACCCTACCAGGCACTGTCTGAGGCTCTGGGACATGGTAGGGGACGATAGAGATGAATTGGACATAATTACTAATGGTGACCTATTTAGTTGGCAGCTAATATTTAAAGGTCACTTCAGGATGCTTTAAGACTTTTCTTCCCAGCCAAATTATTGACCTCAGTGTGCTCCTGCAGAATTTTTCTGAATTTCTTTGTATTTTCACAACTCCCCTGTTTCTTACACCCCAAATTAAATTTTTCAGAAAATTCTTTAACTGGGTGCCCAGAACAAATCCAGAATGAGCACTTTTTTCCCGGAGGTCCGACCATCCTCACCTGTCACCTGTAAGTCTGCACACATCTTCTCACCAAACTACCTGCTTGCAACCCACCAGCCTCATAAATACTGGCTCATGTGGAGTCTGAAATATGGTAATGCTGTCCCTCCCAGTGATAGGGGACTCAAGAGTTGGAAACTATCAGTTTAAGATAAATAGGTACAAGCTAGTAAGCAATGCATATGTTAAAGCTATTTTTTAAGAAAGTGCCAATAAGGCCCACCTTGCCTCCTGGGAAAATAGCTGACCTCCAGGGGCACTGCTAGAGATTACTGCCTGGGGAAAAGTGGAGGCACTGGGGCCTCTTTGTGTTCCAGGGAGAGACAGACATACCTGCCCTTGGGAATAGCTAACTGCCTAGGGCTAGAATGCTGCTGTTTCTTTCACCTGATTTTCCCAGAATTTCTAAATCCATCACAGAACCTTGTCTATTCCCTGTTATAAAAGGCTGGTTTGAGGGTAGCAGGTGGGCATGAGTAGAGCAGGGGGAAGTGGTGGTGGGAAAATGGAGACAAATGTATTGAGACATCAATTAAAAAAAGGAAAAAGTCTGGCTTGGAAACAAAATATCAAGATTCTTTTGTTAGGGTGTGAATCTGAAATCTTCTAAGACCTCCAGCCATCTGAGTAAAGTGCCCATAAAGATTCAATCCCTGTTTTTGCTTATAGGGTCTGGTAAGTGACAGTCAGTGTGAATGCCAGCATCTTTTCCGGTGTCACAACCTTCTATTTTTTTTTTCTGGGCTAATCATCAAACTAACAGAGCTAGATTAGCAGAAGAAAATAAATTTTTCTTTATTTTCATTATATGCTCATGGAGAATTCACACAAGTCTAAAAATTCCAATGACAGTGAGGCAACATTGGGTCCATAAAATCTTTATGAAAAAGGAGAAAAAAGGGAAAGTGGGGTCTTATATTTCAGACATCAGATAGTACTTTACAGGGAGTTGAGAGGAGCAGATCCTGTATGGAAAGGGAATTGCTTCTGGGAAACTCAGAGTCAGTGGTGTTACAGAACAGGGCCAAGGGGAGGGTGTATGATATACTGTTACTAAAAGGACGCCCCACTAGGTTCGCTATGCCTGCCACCAGAGGAGAGCTGTCTCTCAATGCCAGAGATTTGTGAAAAGGAAAGAACAGGTTTACTTAAAGCTGTATAGACATAAAGTAATGACCCAATGCCTTCATTAAAATATTAAAGTCTTTTAGGATAACCAAAGAAACACACAGTCCTTCCTTCTCCCTCTGCCTTAATCTGGGGTACCGTACCTCAGGAAAACAAGTAGAAGTCTGTCATTCAGGCTCTTGGCACCATGAGCTGTGTCGCTCCCAATATCTCCAGTTAATCCAAAGCCATGTGGCACCTTCTCATGGCTCACTAGCAAGAGTCCTTTTACCCCCTCCCCTTCTTCCAGGCAAAGTCTCTCCTGCTTCCTAAGTCAAGTGGCAAAATGGAGCACCCCAAAGCCTGAGTGGTCCTCATTATCGCCAAAGCTGTGGGGGTTCCCACTCTGCCAAAGCCTGGTGGTTCTCTCTGTACATGGCTACAGAGTCTGGGTTTAAATCCCCAGGCCAACCTTCCTCTGCACCCCCATTTCTGATCCCTCCTACAATCAGTAGCACCTGGCAGCATTCCTGTATTATTCCAAGTTTACTGGGCTGCCATAGTGAGTCTGGGCAGGTGTGGCCCTATGTCATGAAGTCAATCTTCTCCAAGCTCTCAGGCAAGCACTGTAACCAAGGGCATCTTCCCCCCAGTTACATCTTGGGTGGAAGTCACTTCCATTTCCCTGGCTCAGAGCATGGCCACAACAATTTAACATATCTATGCAATCAGTTAAAGCTTATAGATACGTTAAATAATCATGCCAGAGGTTAGCTGCCAAGCTGTTGCTGTACGAAACAGCTCTGCATGTTCCTGCCCCATGTGTCCCTCCCCCCTACTCACACCTGAGGGGGGAGGAGGGGAAGGACATCCTATACCTTTTTCTAGTATTTCCTGGACACCAGAGTTCTGCACTTCATTCCAAATCCCTATTTGGGGCCCCTCTCTTGGCTGCACCCTGTTACAATGGCACACAGAGTGTATATAGCCAACAGGTGACTGCCTGAAGCGCTTTTATTTGCCATATATGTAATCAATTAGCCTAAAGCGAATTCTTCTGAAGCACATTTTAGTCTGAATCTCTTGGTAGAAATGTTGGGGGTGGGAAGGTACAACAGTTTTTTTCTGTCCATTATTTCCTAATAAGTGACTTGAAATCGATATCTTAAAACCACATTATTGGGTTGGGAAATGATTTCTTTCAATAAATACAGATTATGCACATCTCTTTTTTTTCCTTTCAACTCTCCAATGGTTCCCCAGTTCACTCAGAGTAAAGCCAAGGTTCTGGCCAATGACTTCTTTATTTCTAACTTCTATCTCAGGTTTTTAAAATTTCAATCACCCTTTTTTATTTTACTTTTGTTCTATTACAACTGTCCCAATGTTTCCCCTGTGGCCCTCTCTGGCAGCTCAACAGCTGCCCCACAGGCATCCCCACCCTGTTTCCCAAGTTCCTGGGTCATTTATACCTGTTCCTGGACTAGAACCTGCCCCTTCGTTTCCCCCTTCTCCACTCCTCACTCCCCTCTGCCACTGTCAGTCTTTTCCTTTTCTCCTGGCCTCTAGTTCTGTTTTGTCCTATTTGTTTGTTTTATTGATTGGGATATTTTTGAAGATTTTATTTATTTATTTTTAGAGAGAGAGCAAGAGAGGAAGAAAGAGAAAGAGAGAAACATCCAACTGTGTCTGCCCCTCACATACCCACAAGTGGACACCTGGCCCACAACCCAGGCGTGTGCCCTGAATGGAAGTCACACCAGGGACCCTTTGGTTTGCAGGCCAGCACTCAATCCACGGTGCCACACCAGTCAGGGTTGTTCATTAGGGTTTTGTTATAGGTGAGATTGTCAGAGGTGGGCACAGGTAACCAGGCTCTTAGTGATTGGGACAAAGAATTGAACCAAACACCCAGAGTTCATAGCAGAAAACATGGGAGCAGGCCAACTCCAAGCAGAGATTGACCTTATGGGCTGGAGGGACTCTATTCTTATAGGGCAGATCTTTCCTGGCTAGTGTTGGTGGGCTTTTACTGTGCATGTACCAGTAGTTGTATTACTTTAAAGCTACTGCACGTGTGATCTCCCATGATCCTCCCTGAATGGCCACCAGGGAAGAGGGTCCCACAATGCTAGTGAATTGACCCGCGTTTCTCCTGGGGTCCCCCTGTACTAGGTTCACCTTTCCCTTCGTCAAAGAATTATACCTCTCCATGTTAGAGATTGGTGAAAAGGAAAGATATTATTTATTCAAGTTATACAGACTAAAAGTAATGCCTTCATGTCTTTGTCAAAGTTCCTTAATATGCCCACAAACACACACAGTCCTTCCTCCTCCCCTTGGCCCAATCTGGGGTATCATATCTCAGGGAAAGAAATAGAAGTTCATGGCTCAAGTAGCTCCTGGTTCTTCCCAGTAACCCATGCTCAGCTGGTAGGCCTTCCTCGGTTCTCAGCACCCTTGGCTGTGTTGCTGGGATCTCCATCTAACCCTTCGTGGTGGTTCTCTGCTGAAGCCACGCGATGATTCTTTGCTAAAGCTGCATGGTGATTTTTCTCATGGCTGCATGGGAGGGGGGTCCCCCTGTGCCAAAAGTGTGTGGTCCTCCTTACATGGCTGCAGACGCGTGGTCCTCTCTCCAGTGTGACAGCCACGTGGCTCCCTCTCCTCAATGGCTGCGGGAGTCTCCACTCAGCCAAAACCCCATGGTTCTCTCTCCAATGGCTGCCAATGGCTCTCCAGTCTGGGTTTCAATATCCTTCCAGCTTTACTGGGCTCCATCATGAGTCTGCACAGGGGTGGCCCCAAGTCGTGGAGCCAATGATCTCCAAGCTCTCGTGAAGGCACTGTAACTAGGGGGAGTTGCCTCCCAGTTACATTTTGGGAAGAAGTTTTTTTCCATCCCCCTGGCTCAGAGCATGGCCACAGCTATTTAATATATCCAAGCAACCAGTTAAAAGTTATAGATATGTTAAATGACCACGCCAGGGGTTAGCTGCAAAAGTTAGTCGCTATGCAAAGCAGCTCTGAATGGCCCTGGTCCATGTGTCCCTTCCTCCAATTCACACCTGTGGTGGAGGGTGAAGACATCCCATATGTCTTTCTAATATTTCCTGGACACCTTGAGTTTTGGACACCATTACAAATCCTTCTTTAGGGGACCCTCTTGTTGCACCCTCCTACAAGATCATATGGTATTTGCCTTTTCCCATCAGGCTTATTTCACTTAGCATAATACTTCTGATCTCTCTGCTCCAATAAGCTCACTTGGTCTTTGCTGAGCCAACATTTCTGAACTGAACAAAGAAAGTCACAACAAGTATCACTTATTTTATCATAACATACTATCATATGCTATTGTAGTCACTGTTGTTTGGATTAACATGTGACTCCTCCACTGGCTTAACAAGTGTATGAGGACTGAGACTTTGGGTTTTCTTTGTAGTGATTAGAAGATTGTCAAGGAGATGGTGAACAGAGGGTTGGTGTTCTCTGATACATGAGTAGGGAAATTACAAGTGTGATAATGGTCAACAGGGAAAAAGATGGAGCAGCATTATGACCTCACATATCTGGAATTCTGACCTAGGTGAAGGAGCAGTTATTAACTTTTCTAAGGGAAGCATCTAATAGAGAACGAGCCAAGGTAAACATAGATCTCATGATGGGGCAGGAAAGAGAGGTCCAGGCAGAGGACACAGTGTGTGCAAAGGCCAGGAGACAGGACATTTGAGTGAAGTAAGTGAATTTTACTGACTCATTTTGTTGGTTCAGTGAGCTAATACACCTGAGGTAACCAGTCCCCAGTCAGTGCTAAAAAATGGCCTGTGTTGTCATTATTGGGTAATGGGTATTCCTGAGGGTGCTCATTTCAGGCCTACCCACTTGGAAACAGCAGTAATACACTACGGTCCTGATCCCATGAGCAATTCATGACAATGAGCACAGCTTACAGTGTGACAGATGTATATGTGACTGACAATAAATCATAAATGTGTCAAGTTTGCAATCTGTTGACTGTTGGGATGTGAAAAAGTCCATGTGTGTCCATTTCATCAAACGTTTTCACGTGCCTTTTTGATCCCTTCCTTGGTTCCTCTCCCAACACCCAGAATGTTCAGTAAATTACTCTTTCTTTTTTATGGATACATTTGCACTTTCTGAAATTTTATAAAAATAAAATCCTGTAGTATGTTCTCTTTTTAACCTGGCTTCTTTAATTCGACATAATTGTTAAATGAGGTTAAGTGTACGTAATAAAAATTGGCCACCTAAGGGAAAATTTCAGTGGCATTTAGTGAGGTCACAACGTCGTGCAGCCACCATGTCTACTTAGTACTAAAATATTTAATCACTCTTATGATATCCTGTGCCATTGAGTGAGTTGTCCCCATTACCCCACACCCTAATTTGTGGAAAATACCAATCTTAATTTTGTCTTCTCTCCCTCCTCATTTTCTGCCCCACATACCCTGCCTGATGACACGTGCCAACTTGTACACAGGGTGCTCCCACTCATCCCAATATCAGGAAACTAATCTGAGTCTTCAAAACATAATCCTTTCCCCCAAGCCTGTGTCTAACACTCATGCTCATCCTAGTCTGGAAGAATCACACTGCCACTTCACTGCACAAACTCCAGTGGCTCTTCCTTGAAAAGGTATGTCAGACTCTCACTCATATTATTCAGCTTCATTCTGAGCTGTAAATTAAAACTATCTCTCATGGCATTGTTGTGCCCCCTTGAAACCATGCAATACTTATCATGCTGACACCTCTCAGGCTTCATAATTTCTCAACTGACACTGAGTAGACCTCATTCCTCTGTGACTTCTCTCTGTGTTCACCTCTGCTCACACACAACACACCTCTGCACAGATCCCCAAGGATCTCAGTCAAATACAGCAGAGGCCACAGGGAACAGGACAGGAAATGGATCCAGAGAAGGGATTTACTTCCCATTTTCCAATTCTGGTTGTAGGATCTTTGAGGGCAGGCATGTAGAATTGTGACAAGAGCAAAGAAGGTAAGAACGAGGACAGTGATGTCTGCCCTGAGCTGCAGGTCAAAGAAGGAATCTTTAAAGGAGCTCATTCAGTGCAGGCTTGTAGGTGGCTGACATAACAGAGACCTGCCTGTTTAGTACGTAGTTGAGTTTCATGATAGACAATCTTTTATAATCACTGTGTTGTTGTTTCTTGAAGGTTCCAAGAAAATGGATGTGCAATGAGCACACTGTTGATGGTTCAGGAGCTGTGGGAACATGCCCGTTCATGCTGGCACGTCTTCTAGGAGTCTGAGCAAAGACTGCCTTGAGGCAACTTGCGTTCCCAGAAGAACATGAGAAGGCAGGCTATCCCCTGCTGTGAATGTTAAGGCAGAAGACAGGCAGGACTATTGAAAATCTTTTTTAAAAATTTAGCAAGATAATGAGAAATTTGGTAGATTTCAAAATGTTTTAACAATTGACTTTTTGAATAAAACAATGTAGTTTTTGATTCTGTGGGAACATTAATACCTCTAGGTCATAATAAAAATGCTGTCTGCACAGTGGGGGAACCACAATTGAATCTCTTTCAGCCAAAACCCAGTGTGCATCTCCTTCAGTTCCTGGAACTTTTAAAGTGCTGTCCGTTCCTAGCAATGCAGGCACAGGGGCACAATAGCTGAGAGTCCTTGAACAGAGCCGAGATTTCATCTAGCAGGCACCTGCAATTTTATATTTCCATGCAGTCACCCTCTATTTTTTGCTCCAGTGACATATCAATAGAACAAGAGTATTCTTGATTCTCCAACATGGCTGCTATAATTTATCTTTTCATGATTAGTTACTGGAATGAACACAAACAGAGATTCACCACATAGTTCGCTGTGATGCTGGTTTTTCTATAGAACATAAGATGGCAGTTCTAACCACCTCTCCAAGTCAGGAAGTTACACCCTTAACCCTCACCTGTAGTCTCTCTCATTTTGGATGATGTCCTGATCTCCAAAAACATGCCAAATTACCATGAGGTGAAACTTATCTTCATGGAAAGTGAGAATACTTACAATTCTGTGGCCATTCATCTACCCTAGTATACTTGAGCCAAAGCCTTGTTTATATTACCAATTATTACAATTCTATTCCATTAATAAAAGGGACAGAGTCATGCTAAACTTGTACAAATAAACCTTTTGCCATGAAAGTAACAATACTCAAGAAGATGTTAGAATTTAGGGGAAGAACTGAAACAGAGAGAAAGAGATCAGTGTTAGTACCCACATAGGTGTTGTTTACCTCACTCTTTTTGTTCAAAACAGTATCCAGGGGCCCTCCACATGACCCCCGGTAAAGGACAGCACTAGAATTTCTGCAAGCTCATCACATGCTCCCACTGGTCATCACATGACAACTGCCCATCCTCTGAGGGGACTCAGTGTCTCCTTCCCTGTAGAGATGGTGCATCTGAGACTGACCAAAGGTGGAGTCTGCTGTAAAATGGAACCTTAAGTCGACAAAAATGACAATGTCAGCTTTTATTATTGAGCATTTCTTGACTCAATGAAACTCTTCTAAAAATTTTCCACTTTTACAACTAATCTATTTAAAAAGTGCAAAAGATGTATTCAGAGTTTAATAACAGGTGAAGATAGAAATATCATTTCTCTTTTACACCAACTTTGAGGGGCTGACTTTTAAAGAAACTCTGGGGTTGGTGCCATCGCACTGGTAATTCCCCCATTCTTTCTCTTGACAACGTGTATTTGAAGGTTCTATAGACACAAGGCAGCTCCATCCTCTTCCAGAGCTGTAGGCTCTCACTGTTATAAAACCCTGTGTGGAGCTTACAACTGTGTAACAACCAGCAGCACACTGCCCTTATGCTGTGTGCCTGTGGGGTTACTGGCTAGAACACTGGAACTCTCACAGGCTCTGTGGTAAACCAGAAGGAGTGACAGATACAGAGTGGGCTTGGGACGTGGGGCCACCATGTACCTTCTGACATCTCAGCCACTCACAGTCCACAGTTAAGCTTGTAAAGGTCACATGAACATTGTCCTCCCTTGTGCAGAAAATTGATTGCCATTCTTGAGGTGAGGACGTGTAAGAAGATTACTGGTCCTCCTCTCTGACCCCAGATTACCCCAGAGTGAGCCCTGACTTGTTCCCATGGACATCTCTGTACTCTCAGCATAGGGAACCCCTTCCCAGACTATGTGTCCTCCTATAACCTCAACATCAGGTGAAATTCTGCTCTCTCATAATTGTTCATTGATCTTTTCCTGGAACTTATGTGACTTCAAAAACATCAGGTCCCACTCCCCATCTAAATATTTGTGTGTGTTGGGGAAGGCAGGCTCATATCCTCTGTCCACCTCTAGGGCCAAGCAAACTTTACAGTTAGTGGGGGGGGGGGTCATTTACCTCTCACTGAAATACTTTATTATTCAATAAAGATAACCTAGCTTAGCCTTCATGTCCTTGTATATGAAGAAGTTTCATCTAAGTTTATTTTTTTCAGTTTGAACAAGATTTATTCTCTCACCTACAGACTGAGTAACATGCTGAAAGAATTCTCAACCTTCCCTGAAATCCTCAACTTCCTTTTCAGAGCAGATACAGAACAAAATTCAAAACACAGAGTTCCAGAAGAATCCACAGGTGGAAGCATTCTCTTGCACCAGTGCATCCATGGGTGCCTCACAGAGACATGCTCCTTCAGGCCCAGTCTCTTGGCAGAGACATGCTGCTTTGCCTCTGGCTGAAGCACTCATCAGCCCCAAATGACACTCCCTGGGTCCCGAGTGGCAAAGGCATTATCCCCCACCAGTTACAGGAACCTTTCCTAGGTCTTACAGGTGACCTTAAACAGGTCTTCAAGTACAGAGGGTTTCTGATCAGAAACAACACCAATGGCATAGACTTGCTCTTTCAGGTCCAGTCTCATGGCAGTGACAAGCCCCCATGATGAATTCTCCTGATCAGTGCCAACAGACAGGGAAAGGGATTCTCAGGTCACCTGCCTGGCCTCTCCCCTCTTGGGGAGCTTAAGTCCGTCTTAGCTAAGGCTGCCCATGTAGAATTTGGGTTAAACTCCCAGCTCTTATGCTGTATGACAGACTGAAGAAGCACAGGTTACGGGTCACTCATGCCCCATAGGTTTCCACCCGTGAAGCAACAAACACAGTCATTCACACAAACACACCGAGTTTATCACATTCCCACCCACCCAAATCTCTGCTTGGAGTTGGCCTGCTCCCATGTTCCCTGCTATAAAGTCTGGGTGTTCAGTTCAATTCTTTGTCCCGATCACCAAGATCCTGGTTACCTGTGCCCACCTGTGATAAAGGGACCGGAATATAGCCCTTTAGAATGGACAGAGGTGTACACTCAGGCGTTTGAGTCCCCGAAAGTGCACCTGGCTTCAACACCAGCCTTGGGGCTTTCAAACCTACTGAAGCCCTTTCAATGATATGTGTGTGAGAAACAGGGCGCTGCCCTAGAATTCCTCATCCAAATGCTTAGTGACATTTGCAGTCCATTGCATAATTGTTAAGGAAATTAAATCACACCGTCCAGGGGTGGCTAGCCTTCTTGAGAGTGGCAACCACCTGTGAGCTCTTGGAGAAAGCTGAAAAAGTTTGCCTTGGGGCAGCCTATGCCAGTTATGTGTCACCACAAGTGTTGAGCCTGCTGGAGCAAGAGGGAAATATGTGGCTGACTGCTGAAAGAATGGGCGGGTACCAAGTCCTTTCTTCTCAACAATCCCAACGTCTCCCTCAAAATTATAAGTAAAGTAATCCCTGCCTTTCTTCTCCCAGACCCTGACTCGGCTGCACAAATACATGACTGTGCTGAAATAACTGATGAAGTGTATTCTAGCAGAAGTGATTTACAGGACCATCCCTTAGAAGAAGCAGACTGGACTCTCCCTACAAATGGAAGCAGTTATATGGAAAAAGGAAACAGAAAAGCTGGGTACCCAGTTGTGACTCTTGAGGAGTAGTGGAGGCCAAGGCCTTGCCACCAGGAACTTCTGCTCAGAAAGCTGAACTGATTGCATTGACAAGAGTGCTGGAATTGTCTCATTTCTAGACAGTGAATGTGTGTATAGACTCAAGGTAAGCTTTCCTGATTTTGCATACACATGGTTCGATCTGGAAAGAAAGAGGACTGTTAACCTCCAATAGAGAGGAAATTGAGCAGGCAGCAGAAATTTTAAAATTATTAAAGGCTGTTCAGGTACCTTACAGGTGGCAGTTATGCACTGCCCAGGGCATCAGAAAGAGGACACTAAAGTGGCTAGAGAAAGCAATCTGGCTGAACGGGCAACAAAAGGGCTGCTAACAGAATATTTATAATACCATTGGTACTTGTTCTGGACTTGTCAAAATTTGACCCTGAGTATTTGACTGCACACTTAGAAAAAGTTAAGGAATGGAGTTTTAATGATGAAGGTCCTGACAGCCAATAGAAAAAGAGTAAGAAAGGAGCTATACTGTTTTCCTGAACATGTAGTAGAGCCAGTCATAAAGCATTTGCATGAAGCCACACACTGTGGAAAAGACTCATTAACCACCTATGGCAAACTGTGGCTCACAGATCCTGCAATTTCTAAAGAAATAAGGAAAGTAATTGCTAGATGTGTTGTGTGCCAGAAGAACAACCCCAAAAATGAACCCCACCAAAAGAAAGAAGGAAAGCAATATCAAGGACAGTGCCCACTTGAGGACTGGCAAAGAGACTTTACCCAGATGCCAAAGCTCCGAGGGTGCAAATATTTGTTAACCTTTGTGGACACCTTTTCAGGATGGATAGAAACTTATCCCACTAGAACAGAGAACTCCTCAGAAGTAGTAAGAGCATTATTGAAGGAAAGAATCCCTCGCTTTGGTCTCCCTGACAGCATTCAGAGCAATAATGGACCTGCTTTCATTTCAGAAATCACAGAGAAGTTTAGTAAAATCTTAGGAAATAAGCAGAGACTCCACATGGCATGGAGACCCCAGGCTTCTGGGCAAGTAGAGAAAATGAACCACACCTTGAAGAAAAATATAGCCAAAGTGTCAAGAAGCTCACCTTCATTGGGATCAAGCTTTACTTATTGCCCTGCTCAGGATAAGGGTGGCTTCTCAAAGTGGGATTCAGTGGAGTCCCTATAAAATTGTGTACAGGTAGCCATTTCAGGTCATAATTAGGGTGAAAGATACATATATAGATAAAAAACCTGAACGTAAAAATATGTGCAACATTTAAATCAGACCTTAGCTGTGATGAATGACCTTGCTTGTATTAGAGACTTTTCTCCCACAGGTTCACTACATTCCTTTGAGCCTGCAGGCAAAAGGCTACTCTAGATTTGGATGACAGCATTTCCATAAACCCAACTAGGAGGAAAGGGGACTGGACCTTGGAACATATTCCTCACCACCCCACCATGGTGAAACTGATGGAAATAAAACCTTGGACTCATTACACCAGGATAAAGAAAGCACCAGAGGAACAATGGATCATGGAGCCTCAAGAAAACCTGAAGTCATCCTTTGGAAACAGTGACTTATGTTCTCTTCATTACCTCCTGTTTGACCCCTTGTTATAGGCAACTTGTTCATTCAAACAAGATGAAAATACTTGGGTATATTTAGCAAAATTGTTCTGAATATTTCTAACTTTTACTTTGCAGGAGGAATTTGTTGAAAAAAGTTTCACTTCATGTCTTATAAGTGTCTGTACTCCTTTGGAAAGCCTCAGAAATTATACTGTGTTTGATGACATTAAAAAGAAAATTACATACTCTGATATTTATAATTGGGCACCAGATGTAACTATAAAGGATAGGGAAATGTTTTCCTTAAAGGTCACTAATGTACACCAGATAGAGAGTGTGCAACATTTGTCAACCGTGCTAAAACTGTCTTGTGTTCTCAGCAGTTGTGAAGATGAATTGCACCACCACCAGCGATGTATCTTATGTTTCTGCTAAACTGCCAACAGGATGGTGTCTGTTATGTGGAATGACAGTCTATTCCAGCAAACAGCAAACAGCTCTCGGGGCTGTGTGCTCTGGGAAGACTGACAGTGTTTATGCCTCAGAAGCCCCACTTACCCCAGGTTCCATGGGATGTCTCCCTTACACCTGATTGCATCAGTGACTTACACCTTTTAGCCCTGCTGAATATGTGTCCTTAATTATATTCATAATGTCAACCATGATAACTTATTTAATGTAGAAATGAGCAGATTAGCCTGTGCTGTGGCAAAAGCTTCCAATGCCACCTTGTAAATCATCAGTGCCATTAGTCAAGAGCTAAGACAAGTCAGAAGTGCAATACTGGATAATTGTGCAGCTATAGATTGCATTCTTGTAAGCATAATCATGGATGTGAAAAATTGAAAAGGACCCTGCTGTTTTAACTGATAGTTCATAGCTCATAGAACAAAAAGTAAAGCAAGTAAATAATGTAATGTCCAATGTAAAACAGGGAGGAGGATTCCTTGGCATTGATTGTTCTGAACTAATCTCCTGGCTGCCCAGAATATCTGGCCTTACAGTAGTTTTTTATTGTTTTTATCCTTGTCATTTTTTCAGTATGCTTGTTGCATACAATGTGCCTCCTTACGTAGGTCTGCAATTAGGTGTATTCGTAACCTCCCCTCCTCACTGGATGGTCCAGTGTTAAGTTCTGATCTCATAGAAATGAGATACTTTAATACTAAAGGTGGGGAATGATAGGGGACTCAAGACTCAGAAAATTTTAGCATTAGGTAAAAAGCTGTAAGTCTAGCAAGTAATGTGTATGTTAAGCTTTTATTTCAGAAACTCCAGATAAGGCCCATCGTGGCTCCTGAGAAAAGCAACTGACCTCCTGGGGCACTGGCTAGAGATTACCACCTGGAAACATGATGGAGGCATCTGGGCCTTTTGTGTGACCAGCCCCCTTGGGAACAGCTAACTGCATGAGAACAGGAATGCTTCAGCTTCACTCACGTAATCCTCCCTGAATTTCAAAGCCTCACCGCACCTTGCTTGTCCTCCCTCACCCCCCTTATAAAAGATCTGGCCAGGAAAGAAAGGGGAAGATGGTTCATTAGGGTACGAACCCGCCATCTTCTTGGATCGCCGGCCATCTGAATAAAGCGCCTATAAAAGATTCAATCGCTGTCATTGCTTATTGGATTTGGTAGTGACAGGCAGCCAAACGCCAGTGTGTTTTCCAGTTACCGTAGGGCCATGACAGCACTTGAGGACTGAGGGGCTTAGGGAGCAGGTTGGCCCCGCCTGCACCAGCATCTCGATCTCCAACGAAGAACCCTGGGTGACTCTTGACATGGCAGGTAAGAAAATTAATTTTCTTGTTCATACTGGGGCCACTTACTCTGTCCTCAATGCATATATGGTCCTCTCTCTTCTAATTCAAGAAGCATTATGGGGGTCGAAGGAAAATCCAGAACTTGTTTTTACACTCCCCCTATCACTTATCATTTTGAGAGGCAAATTTTTTAAGCATTCTTTTCTGATTATTCCACAATGCCCCATACCATTGCTAGGACAAAACCTCTTGGCCAGACTAGGAGCTATTCTGAAGTTTCAGGAGGTCCCAGATAAGGTCCTTATAATTATGTTAGCCTGTGAAGACAAGAAGAAAAATAATGTCCCAGAGAAAATTTTATAAGAAGTAGATCCCTTAGTTTGGGACTCTGGGGTTCCTGGCAGGGCGAGCACTGCCCAACCAGTCCAGATCAGCCTAAAGTCTGGGGTACTTTATCCCCACAAGAAACAATATCCCATCAAGCGGGAGGTTTTAGAGGGTCTACAGCCCATCCTAGAGAAGTTTATAACACACGGGCAGCTAGTACCCTGTCAATCACCCTGCAGTACTCCCATCCTCCCTGTTCTTAAGCCCACAGGAGAGTACCAGTTAGTCTAAGACTTAAGGTTAATTAATGAGGCTGTCGCCCCCTTACATCTCCTCACGGCCAACGCATATACTGTCCTCACCCAGGTGCTGGACTATACTCAATAGTGTACAATCTTAGACTTCAAAGATGCATTCTTTTGTATCCCTGTCCACCCAGATTCCTAGTACTTGTTTGCATTTGAGTGGACAGACCCCAAAACAATGACCCATCAACAGTGTACCTGGACAGTGCTACCACAAGGTTTTAGAGACAGCCCCCATCTATTCACCAGAGTGTTAGAGAAGGATCTAAGAGATTCACAGCTACATGAAAGAGCAGTCTTATAGTATGTAAATGATATCTTAATCTGTAGCCCCTGGAAGGAAGCCTCAGATTGCAACACTACCCTGACTCTGAACGTCCTTGGGAACCAGGGATATCGAGTCTTGAAGAAACAGACCCAAATTTCCAAGCAGAGAGTAAACTATTTAGGATATATCTTAACTCCAAGATCTAGGCAGCTGTCACCAGAAAGAACAAAGGCAATTGCCAAGCTGACACCACCTGGTACCAAACGGCATCTCTGCTCTTTCCTGGGCATGGTTAGGTTCATATTTCTAGGGTAAAGCCAGCTCCTGTTGATCCAGATCATCCCTCAGACCAGCAGAGGAATCCGGAGTCCACATACACCTGTGAGCTGGTAGAAGACCTCAAGTTCCTGTTCAGAAAGAAGATGACTCAGGCAGCAGCATGACACCACCTGCTGTGGTACACAGGCATAAAACCCCAAACTCCTCTTCCACAGGACTACTTCTAAGTCTGATAAGTAGCTTTCCATTTTACCCCTTAAGCCCTTTTGCTTATGCTAACTGTCCGCTTAAAACCATCTAGGAATTAGCTGGTCATATGGCTCAATCTTTAAAATTAAATTATTCCTGTTGGCTTTGTCTTTCCACCCGTAGTTGGGGCTATGTTCAGCCACTGGCACCAGAACACTGGGGAAATGTCTCTGCAACCCTGCATGAAAAGACTATACCTTCCAGCCCAAGGGGCATTATAGACACTCAAAACCTCGCTAAACTATTACCTGGGGATTTCTCCACTAGCAGTCAACACTATCCTAAAGGAACTCTGTTTTCTCACTTAAAAAAACATCTACAAGTTAGCCACCCCTTCTGCATTGTACCCATGATAATCAACTTACTAACTACATTTATCTCTTCTAGAATAGAAGCTTCAAAACTGCAAATAATTGTCATGAACAACTATAAACCTCTGAGACTGGAAGCTCCAGGCATCTACTGTGGGCCGATGGAAGGACGCTTTCCTCCCCCTCCTCTGATGCAACATATAGCATCCCTGACAGTCTCAGAAATTCTTCACCAACTCCCAGATAGAATGGAGTGAGAGTTTTGTGGCTCTCAATAGGCAGGGTCTACTGTCCCATCCAAGCCTGAAGCAGCTATGGAAGGTGGACCTTCACCCCTCAGCAGTCCAAAAAAGAATTTTTGAGAACCATGTCTCAGGGGGAAATGAAGCAGGAGACAGCATAGGAAGAACTCTGAGACTGCAATGCTGTCACTGGCCAGCATTTAGCACCCTGATTGCCAGGAAATGCCCTTTACCAATTAGGTAGAATAAATAGTAAACCGAGGCAGGGAGGAGGAAGGAGACAAGTCTCACATGCTAACTCAGCAGTCCTGAGCCTAGTCTGATAATCTTGCCAGGTGTCCCAACATCACAAGAAACACCATGTTAGCAAGAAAGAAGGAAAGTCCTTGAAATTCTATGTAACATTTCCACCATCTGGGAAAGAAAGCCTTGAAACTGCTTTCATCCCACGGCTTGAATGTGGGAGAGGGTCCCTGGTGCCCAAAGAAAGAGCCCATAAAACAACTTTGGCTAATTGCCTACCTCTGGTCACTGTCTGTTTTTCTTTGAGGGAGTCCCTGAGGCTTACAGAAAGAGCCCTTAAATAACTTTGGAAAGTGCCCCAATTTTAATTAACTGCCTCCTGTCACATACTTGTTTTATGACAGGATCACCAAGGGGAGTCTGGAGCAACATAAGGATTTGGGGCTGACAGACCCCCATTCATCCTTAAATTTGGGTAGTCACATTCCCACAGGAAAGCTGGCGCCCCTTTTACCCGCTAATCAATATGTGACCCTTTCCTTCCTATCCCAACAACTATATAAGTCCTTAGAACAAAGGACTCTCTCTCTCTCTCTCTCTCTCTCTCTCTCTCTCTCTCTCTCTCTCTCTCTCTCTCTCTCGGGCTCAGGGTACTCTTGGCTCTCGAGCCAGAGGGTCTCAGGACAACTGGCCTCAGGCTGCCCAGGGGCTTTGCCACCCTGGTCTCCAGCCTCTCTTGCTTTTCTCAGCCTGCTCTGCCCTGAAACTTGGCCTTTCACCCTCTACTCTACCCAGTCCTGTTCTCTTCCATGGAAGTGAGCCACTAATAAACTGATTACATACTATTAGATTTGCTGATATGTAATTCTTTACATGCATCAGCAAGAAGAACCAGGTCTCTCCCATCAACACTTGCAAATAAAGCCTTTTTAATTATCGTCTGTCTGCCAGCATGACAATGAGGGGACTGGGGCCGAGGATATTCAGCCTTGCATGTTTGATTTCTCACATTAATTTATTTTACTTTTCTTTGGATATTTTCAAAGTGTGAGTAAATTTCCAGGGATGCTGCATGGTAGCTTTAGGTGGGCTGCTTATGGGCTGAGCTCCAAGGAGCTGTCACCTCCCGAGTCACATCAAAGTCTTTGAGTCCCAGTTTTCCTCCCAGGAGGTAGGAAACCAACCATTATGTGCACATCCTCATAGAATCATTTACTGAATTACTTTCAAGTTGTAATTGTCTATGAGGTCTTGCACACTTTGAAGGATTTCCTCAGACACCTGCACAGAGATTCTTAGTCACCCAAGAACACCAGAGACTGTACCTTCAGGGAGGAAGTGTCTTTTGTCTTCAGAGCCAAAGAAGTACGGTCTCTCTTTTATCCAGCAAAATGTTGTGTTCAGACTCTCAAAAACCAATTTTACTTGAAAGCACAAGTGAACAAACAGCCATCAGTGTTTTTCTGTTGTTGTTGTTTTGTCTGAGTTTTCAACTCTCATTGTTCACCTGGTTTCTTTCAACTCTTAACTTTTAGGTTCACACCGAGGACTAAAAAATTCTCAAAGAAATTTAAGCCTTTTACTGTAAATCAGGGAGGGCCAGAATTCTGAGAAAAAAACTCCCACAACTCACTTTATACAATTCTAAGAGTTAGTGAGCCACAATTGGTCCCCAGCTGGTGTCTAGCAAGGTGGTCCTGGGTGGGCTTCTCTGTTATCCTGCCACAGTGTGCCAAGGAAATGTTAAAGAAAGAAATGTTTAATTATGTAGAGAAAGTTTAGCAGTTTATTTTCAAAACAGAAATGATATCTCTACAAATCATAAAGTACTCCAGAGAATGGCAGTTTTGTACCTCATTTTATACATTACAGTCAAAGGAAAAATCATAGGGGGTTACATAAAAATTATTGGTGATGGATTAGGGAGTCTGGAGAAAGCAAAACAGATGAAGTAACTGGGACTGGATAAAAATGAAAACAATAGACATAAGCTTTTTTACGTTGATGGGTACAGTAGAGTTAGCAGTGAATCGATATGATAACAATAACATTGAAAATGTTTTCACCTGCAATGACAAAAATACAGTGGACAAGCAAAAAGGTCCTCCCCATCTCTTGACGGTCTCTCCAGTTTTCCTGTGTTCATATCACCCTCTGAAGGTCCCATTGCAAATTGCATTCCCTGATGGGCTCAAGCCATCTTTTTTCAAACCAGGGTCACTCCTTGAAGCAGAACCAGAAAAAAGAAGCACCAAATGAAAATGCACGGCTCTTTGCTCAAGGGCTTTAAAAATTGTATGATGGTAAAAGCAGAGATTAAACCTGCTACATGCTGTTCTAGTGACTTCACTGACTGCAAGACTATGCAGCTGGACTTTTGCAGCACTAGAAATGGATGTGTTCAACCACCATTACAATTCGAACTCAAAACTGTTACAGAAAACCTACAGACCTACAATTAATGTCCTCCTTAATAGTGAAAACAGCATGCCTTCCCACTAAAGATGTGCAAAACCAGTTTCTTAAGTTCCTTAGACATGTTCTCTCAAAGATACAAATGGATTCTTGCTATTGTTGATGCTGTAGAGACAACATCAGTGATGACTGTGACACAAGTGGCAGGATCAGCTCTAGTGATCAAAAGTTGCAGCATAGCTTGAGCTGTAGGGATATCCACAACTATGACTATTCAGCGATCTGCTACATCTGTGAGACTTTCATGGCTCCAATAGTCTGGGACATGCTGCACGTACCCTCCAGAGTAACCAACAAGTGGCTGTGCTTGACCACTCCAGCACTGTGACCTGTCCCACAGCTCTTCTGTGTAGAATCACAGGCAGTCAACTCTGACTGGAAGAAAAAGGATCCACTCACTTTAAGTTTATTCAGGCCCTCAATCCCACCCCTCATATGCACAACCCATCAGCCACCTCCTTTGCTGTCTGAGCCTCCTAATCAGACTTTACCCTTGACACCCAAACCTCCTGGGACAGGTCAGCTTGTTGACTCAGCTGGGTGATGTCTTGAGGTACAAGGCTAAAATTCAGGTTTTCACAGCCTCCAAGGCTGTGGAATAACTGCAGTCTTCAGATCTTGCTTTGAAAGCCGCCTACACACATCTTTACTGGGCCAGATGTAGAAACTGAACACTTCTGCCTTCCAATTTGGTTTTCACCCTAAAGGCTGCCCTGTGATCCCCACCTTCCTTAGTCAACTTCCCACCCCTTTTGTAGTCTGCCTATCCCACACTCCAACCACCTTCCAGAACCAAATCCCCAAACTCCCTTTGCATGTATGAAGGTGTCCCCTCCTATAACATTTTATTGTCCTCCACAATCCTAGCACTCCACAGAATGCTATTTTCATCTCCGACTTATCCCATGTTTCCTACCAGCCTGTACATCTCATGTTTCATTTTGTCCCATGGTCAGGGAATTTATCTGAGTTTCCAAGACATTATCCTGTCTCCCAACATCGTGTCTCAGCCTTCATGCCATTCCAAACTTGGGGCAATAGCATCCCTACTTTAATGTACCATCTCCATACATCAAACCCTCACTCACTTTTCAGCCTTATCCTAAGGCTTCCAGAAGCCTTTCTTTGTGGCGCCCTGAAGTTGTCTTGAACTTATAATTCCTCACAACCTCGACATGCAAGGGTTTGCAATTCTCATCCTGACTGTATGTAGAACCCATCCTCCAGGAGCCCTCCCCTATGAATACATCTGCCAAGCAACTATCCGCCTTTCATAGGATCTTCAATGATTTCAGCCAAGTAACCCAGATACCACAAGAAGCAGGAAAATACAAATCCCAAGAAGAAATTGATTCCCTATTACCAGGTTCTCATTGTGACACTCTAAGGACAGGCATGTGGAGTGTGTGAAAACAACAAAGAATCAAAACACTGATCTCTGGCCTCAGTTCCCCATCATGGAGGGTCCAAAATAGGATCTTTTGGACTTGCCCATGGCTGCTGTGACAGGGCTTGGATTATTTACTAGAGTTGTTTAGTTCCATGACAGAACACCTCACATTGTTGAGCATTTATTGACTAAATGCAATTCTTCTAAAAATTATCTACCTTACCAACAAATTTATTTTAGACCTTTAGACATTTTATTTAGAGGTTACATAGAGAGAGGGGTCAGTCATATTTCCCATCGAGTCTGAGTGGCACACTTTCAAAAAAAAATCTAGAGGCTTGACTACTAAAGAGAAACACAATATGAAGGTTTCTAAATGCCTTAGTAGGATACATGTGCTCTAAAAGGTGAAAGTAAATGCCTCCTCATGTCAGTTACCTAAGATAATGATATCAGTGATGACAGTGACACCAATGATAAAATCAGCTCTACTGATAGCAATTTCAGCAAAGCATGAGCTATGGTGACATCCACATCTGTAACCATTCAGGGATCCGCCATCTCTGTGAGCCTACTATTGTTGCAATAGTCTGGGTCATGCGGGCCATATCTTTCAGACTGAAAAAGAAGTTGTTGTACTTGTACCTTTACCTCATCTATGATAGAAGAAAAGAAAGTAATTTGTGAAGCTTCTGGTCAGATTTACTTAGAAAATTGCATGCAGATTTCTGGGATTTGTAGCAAGGATGTGCCTTTTACAAAAAAAAAACCTCTTTTCAGATTGGCTTCTACACTTCAGGAAAGATGTAGAGTCTGAATGGGGGAGGTAATGTGACCAGGTAGCTAGAACTACTCATCATGACCTGAATCCTATCACTCTCACTAACTGAACATCAGGAGGGCAGAGCAGCACACATCACACATAAAAATAATCTAAGCTGGAATGGACAAGAACAGGAAGCCCAGATCCTTGGCACCAACTACTCAGTACTGTGACCTGTTATATAGCTGTACCTGTGGAATCAGAGAAAGGTCACTATGACTAGTCAACAAAAGAATAAAAGATTCCACTCACTCCAAGTTCATCACAGCCTGCAATCTCCCATCTTACACACAGTGTTTTAGCTACTCCCTTGCCCATACCTGGGTTTCTAGTCAGCTGTGCTTACTGACACACAAATTCCCTAAGACCTGGGTAACTTGTTGACTCAGCCAACACATATATTGTGGTACAGGAATTAAACTAGACTTTTTACAGCAATCCCAGGCCCTGAGAAATCTGTTTCTCCAGACCACACTTTCAGAGACAGCTTCACACATTCCTCCTCTGTCAGACTAGACATTGGACATCTCTACTCATTCATTTGGTTTTTACCCAGGATTGGCCTTTGTTCTTTGCCTTCCAAAGGCTTCACCTCAAACCTTTTTCTAGTCTGACTCATCTTCATTCAAAATTTCTTCCTAACACAAATTGTACACTACCTCACCTCACATTCTGCATTCATAGTGTTTTCAATCTCACAACCTTTCATCGCTTTTTAAGACTACTACTTCACCCCCACTGGATTCTCATCTTTTTTTCTCCCTCTCCTTTATCTTAAGTCCTCTGTCCAGTGATTCCTGCTACCCTGTACAGTCAGTGTTTCCCTTGTCCCATTGTCAGGGCATTAATCTGAGTACTTAAAAACTGTCTCACCACTCACACCATACAAGTCTGCAAGATGGGCACCTCCATTTTCCTGCACTGGCTTCAGTTGTTCCTCTGCAAAATGGTACTCAGCTCCTCATTCATATTTTGAACCACAAACTGACCCTTGAAAGAGCTCATTTGCATAGCACCCCTTCATCCCATTGAACCTATGCAGTGCCTGAAACCCCCAAACCCTTCAGGCTCTACAATTTCTAATCCTGACTCTGAAGACCCCATCCATGTATGGCCATTATTTTTACCTTCCTCTGTTTACCTACAATCTTCTTCTTGCTGCACCTCCAAGGATTTCAGCTAAATGCCCATAGGCAATGAGAAGCAGGAAAGAAACCTGAAAAAAAGGAGAGATTTATTTCTCATTTCCCAAGTTCTGCTGGTGAACTATCTAAGGACAGACTGTGGTTTGTGAAACCAACAACAATAAGAAGAAATGAGGACACTGATGTCTGTCCTAAACTCCAGGTAAAAGACAGAGATGAAAACAGGGTCACCCACTTGAGGCATGTGCACAGCTGACAAGATAGGGACATGCATGTGTATTAGATTTGTTCAGTTTCATGACAGAATATCACTTGAAATCCCTATAATCTTGCTCCTTGAAGGTGCAGTGAACAAGGATGTCAAATGAGAACACTGTTAATGGTTAGTCCCCTGTGGAGGTGCACCTTTTACAGCTTCTGCCTCTTCTCAGATTCTGGCACCAGAGCTTTTTTGAGGAAACCTTAGGCCACAGAAGAAATGTGGGCAGTCAGGATATCTCCTGATGTGGCTGCCAAGTCAAAGGTGAAGGAAGAAAATGGAAATTGTTTATTTGAAGGATTGTAACGGTGGTGCATTGTTCTGTGTGGCACGGGCCCAGCTCCCACTCGGAAATGCACAGGACCCACACCCACGGACAGGTTCTCCAGTGGGGAATCAGGCCTGTAATGTACTTAGGCCGCTATGAGTCTTGCTTTTTCTAAAACTCCCTTACCCTGAATTGAGGACATTTACTGCAAAGCACCTTCCTAAAATTCATGCTAAACCTTCTTCCAAGGACCAGTGTAACCCATTCCACTACTTTTGCCTTTCATTTGCAAATGTCCCTCTTCTGTGATGTGATTAGCAGCATTGACTCCTTTGTTTTCTGTGAAAGGTACCCATCTAAAGTGAACCCGTGCATACTGAGGACCATCATGTAATACTCGGGAAAATTTCATAAAGTCCTGTCATGGTGGAGGCCGAGGCATTTGCTCCCCTTGAGGGAAAAGCCATGCTGTCCCTTTGTTGCGGAAAATGACTCACACGCGGGGGAGTTGGGGGAGCACGATCCTTTATTACGTGCGTGGGCTCAGAGGGGCAAAATCCCAAATTCGGAGCAATGAGCTCAAGCTGGAGTTTCCTTATATGCTTGTTACACAGGCAGAAGGAGGAGGAGAAAGGAGTGCAGCTGCTAAAATGGGGGTTAGTGAACGACCTTGAGATAACCACTTATCTGAGAACAGCAGCTGCCTGAGAATGGCTGCTGGTCAGCTCCTACCCAAGAATAGGTACTGCTCAACTATGTCCTGTCACATTTCCCCCTTTGATGCTATAAGGTGTTTCTTATCCCTTTAGCATCATTATATACCTGTCTATATGGCTGAGGTCCTTGGGAGGGTTGCAACTGCAGATACTGGTGTCGGTACCACTGGAGGGCTAGCACTGGGCCAGCTGCCCTACGAGTCACTGTGGCCCCAGGTGTTGCACCAAGGTCCAGAGGATGCAGGGTCCCATATGCCTGACACTTTCAGGTCTGGTATCCTGTCAAAAGTGGGCACAGGTAACCAGGTTCTTAGCGATCGGGACAAAGAATTGAACCGAACACCCAGAGTTCATAGAAGAGAACATGGGAGCAGGCCAACTCCAAGCAGAGACTGACCTCAGGGGCTGGAGGGACTCTATTCTTATAGGGCAGATCCTTCCCGGCTACTTTTGGTGGACCTTACTGCGCATGTACAAGTAGTTGTATTACTTTAAAGCTACTGCACATGTGGTCTCCCATGATCCTCCCCGATTAGCCTCCAGGGAAGAGGGTCCCACAATGCTACCGAATTAATCCCCATTTCTTCTGGGGTGCCCCTGGACTAGGCTCACCTTTCCCTTAGGCAGAGAATTATAGCTCTCCATGTTAGAGAAAAGGAAAGGAGTTATTTATTCAAGTTATACAGACTAAAAGTAATGACTTAATGTCTTTGTCAAAATCCCAAAGTCCCTTGAAACACCCACAAACACACACAGTCCTTCCTTCCCCCCTTTGCCCACTTTGGGGTACCGTATCTTAGAAAAAGAAATAGAAGTCCATGGCTTAGGAAGCTCTCAGTTTTTCCTAGTAATTTGTGCTCAGCTGGCAAGTCTTCCTTAGTTTCCAGCACCTTTGTTTGTGTTGCCAGGATCTCCAGCTAAAGCCTTGTGGTGATTCTTCTCATGGCTGTGGGGCAGGGGGTAGGGGTGGGCTGATCCCCCTTTCTGGGAGAGCAATGGAGGCAGTGGCAGCAGCAGCAGCAGCGCCCAAAGGGCTAGCACGGAGCTTATCGTGTCCTGGCACCAGGTCCAGAGCAGGTGGCTGCAAGGTTGGCTTGAGGCCCTGAGAGCCCGAGAGGTGTGTGGGCGCAGTGAGCCAAGGCCTGGCAGTGGCTGCAGCACCCAGGCAGTTACCTGGTGCTCCCGAGTCACTTACTGGTGGCCCCTTCTCGCCCCCGAGGCTGCAGAGCTGGCTGGGGCTTTGAGTCAGGGCGTAGAGGAGCCGCAGGTGGCTGCATCTCGGACAGTGTCTGCGCAGCTGCAGAAGTCCCCACTCTGCTAAAGCTGCATGGTTCTCTCCTCAGTGGCCACCAAGTCTGGGTTTTAAATCCCCGAGCCAGTCTTCCTCTGCAGCCCCATTTTCGACTCCTCTCACACTCGGCTTCACATGCCAGAACTCTCAAAGCCTTCCAGCTTTAGTGCACTGCCATTGCGGGTCTGGGCAGGGGCAGCCCCATGTCATGGAACCAATCATCTCCAAGTTCTCACCCAGGTACAGGCGCTGTAACCAGGGGGAGTTGCCTCCCAGCCAGGGTTACCAGGGAAAGTTACTTCCATTTCCCTGGCTCAGAGCTTGGCCAGTGATATTTAACATATCTATGTAGCCAGCCAAAGGACATAGATATGTTAAAAGACCACACCAGAGGGTAGCTGCAAGGCTGTTGGTATGGGAAACAGTTCTCAATGGCCCTGCTCCATTTGTCCCTTCCCCCAACCCATATCTGGGGTGGAGGGTGAAGATATTCTATATATTTTTCTAATATTTCCTAGACACCTTGAGTTCTGAACTGCATTACAAATCCTTCTTTTGGGGACCCTTTGGCTGAACCCTCCTACAATCCTATGGTCCTGGATATCACTCTAGTCTGGTATATCTTCCCTCTCCAAGTGCCAAGGGATTGCTATGGCTGAATGCAACCCGAAGGCATGTCAGTGGAGGAGCTAAAAGCTGACCTTGGGAGATAGCAAGAGACCACTCTACCACTGAGCATAATCCTATGCCCGGGGATATTACATTTGCAGGCTGGGGCCACATTTGTTAAGCAAAGCATACAATAAACCCAAATGCGGAGACCAAACAGAGATAAACTATTCCCAGGGTGATCGGATTCATGGGATTCCATTCTGCAGGGGTCACAGTCACTAGTCCAATTACCAATGCTCCTGTGAAGGTTCCAATTACAGTCAGGTACCCTGCGCAACAGAGGTCCATTCCTTGGTGTTCTCTTTACTGGCTGGCATCCTCTGGTGCCTCAGCATGGGTATTCTAGATGCAGGCCTAGTCCTCGGGTCCTCAGGATCTGCTGCTGTTTTGGCCCGGCAATAGTGGATCCAAAGGGTGATTCCTGTAACCTAGGCAATGCTAGTGGCAGTAAGTCTGTCCAGAGCAGTTCAGTTTCCTGGTCTGCGTACCTGGCAACTCTCCTGCCCTCAACCATATATCTGCTTCCATCCATGTAGTGGGTGACATCAGGGTGGGCCAGCGGCTGGTCCTGGACGTCTGGCTGGCTGGTGTGGACCTCTTCGGTTAATTCAAGACAGTCATGGTTCAGCTCTCCAAGTTCTGCTGGTAAGTAGGTGGCTGGATTGACTCGTCTCATGGTCTTAACATGCACCCTCGGGTTTCCTTGGAGGAATGCCTGCTACTGAGTCTGTCTAGGGTTCAACAGCCATTCATACCCCTGCCCAGCAGGGAGGCTGTTCACTGCGTGTGGTACATGAAGACTGACTTCTTGGCCTAGACTTAACTTGTCTTCCTCTTGCAAAAGGGTCACAGAAGCAGCAGCTGTCCTTAGACAAGGTGGCCAGCCGGTGGCAAAATGGTCCAACTGCTTAGACAGGTAAGCCACCGGGTGTTGCCATGGTCCCACAGGCTGGGTCAGGACCCAAGGCATACCTTGTCTCTCTTGTGTGTATAATCAGATCAAAAGGCTACCCTGGCTCTGACAGTCCAAGGGCAGGAGCATCACTGAGGCACCCCTTGATATCTTGGAAGGCTTTCTCTTCATTGTCTCTCCATTCTAGGGCCTTAATGTCTATACCCTTCAAAACCTGGTAGTAGGGACAAGTTCCACAGCAGCAGGGTGCAGACTGGCTTTTCCTCAGGAGAACAAGAATTTTTTTTCAGAAATCAGACAAGTTTCTGGAGGGTGTAAGCAACTCTGCCATTTTCTGTCCTCGCCCCTGATCACACCACGAGTACTTCCAACAAGCCTGGTTGCTGAGCTCTGTGCCTGGGGACACTGCCAGAGCCTGGAGGGAGTTTGCAGGCCACTGGGGCAGGTGAATCCGACCAAGCACCGTGAAGGGCCATGAGAGAGGACTTCGAGGACAGCTGTGGGGGCACTTCAGATACACAGTGCGTGCCCTCTGCGACTCGACGTTAAGAGTAGGAGTGTGTTCAGGATTGCTTCTGGTGTTCTTTCCTTAATTCAGCCAGGCGCTTCAACAGCGTGTGCATTCCCTCCCAGCACCATTCCTGGGATGGGCCGCCAGGAGGAGGTCATCCATGTACTGAAGAATCATCAGGACCGGCCCCCCTTAGCGAGGGGCTTCAGGTCTCTTGCTAGGGCTTCCCCAAATAAGGCTGGGGAGTTCTTAAACCCCTGGGGCAGTTTAGTCCAGGTCAACTGAGTCTTGACCACTGTGTGTGGATATTTCCATTCAAAGGCAAAAATGGGTTGGCTAGAAGGTGCCATAGGAATGCAGGAGAAGGCATCCTTCAGATCAAGGCAGGTAAACCACGTTGCTGTTGGGGGAAGCTGGCTCAGGAGGGTGTAAGGATTCTGGACAACTGGGTGGAGGGTGACGGCTGCTTCATTGATGGCCTGCAGATCCTGGATGGGCCGGTACCCACTCCCATCTTTCTGCCATCATGGATCCGGGCAGGTGTGGCCCCATGTCATGGAGCCAATCTTCTCCGAGCTCCCACACAGGTGCTATAACTCGGGGGACCTGCCTCCCAGTCCCATCTTGGGCCGGGGGAGTCTTTCTTTATCTTCCTGGCCCAGAGCATGGCCACACCTATTCAGCATATCTAAGTGATCAGCCGAAGCTATAGGTACGTCAAATGACTGTGCCATGGATTAGCTGTAAAGCTGTTGCTGAACAAAACAGCCCTGCACGTTCTTGCTCTGTGTGTCCCTCCCCCAACTCACACCTGTGGGGGAAGGGGTGAAGACATCTTAAAATCTTCTGGATGCCTTGAGTTCTGGATCCCATTTTAAATGCCCATTTTCGGTCCCCTCTCTGGGCTGCACCCTGTAAGAATTTCTCATTTTAGATATACACCCACTTTAAATTCTTTAAAGGGCAATGGACGAAGGTCTCTTCTTCTTGTAACTGCTTCCAGCTGGAAATGGATGTTGTTCTACCTACCATGGGTTTGGGGTGCCCTGATCCGGTGGGGTGCAGCATGGAGGGAGTCCTTCCTGTAAGGGGAAGGACCTTACAGAACCCTGGTCATTTGGCTGTCAACAGGAATTCGCAGGCTTGGTGTTCAAAGACTGGCATTACTGGACCCTTGGCATCCTGGTCACATTCTGGAAATGACAGATTTGGAAAGAGCTGGAAGGCACAATTAAATCATATCCACTAAATGACAAAGGCAGGGACTTAGGCAAAGAATGAATTATCTGGAGGAAGGTGTACAAGGCATGCTACACCTATCCAGAACTCCTGTGGCCCATTACACTTTACTCAGGATGAGAGGAATATATTAGAATTTCCCTCCTTTCAGATATCTGAACCCATCCTGTCCAAGACATCAAGACAGAAAAGGGAAACTCACTTCTAAAGTGAAGCCCACAGATCGCCCAAACTTCTCACCCACCCAACCACTCAGTTTAGCCAAACTATTGAATTTCATAGGGTGATGATAAAGAATGGGCACCTTAAGTGAGGCCTATATTGCAACCAGTCACTCAGGTAATGAAGTCCTAGGCATATGTCCTATGAAAACAAAAGAACACACAGGTTAATTCACACAATAGTCCCCAAACCAGTCTCTGTGCCTGTGAGACTGTCTTTTGGGACGACGTTCAGTTGCAAGGTCTTTCCTGCAATGACATTTAGCCATGGCGATTTGACAGGTCCTCCAGACCTGTAAATTCTACATCTTTGATGATATTACAAAACTAATTTCAACTTTCAAACGAAAAGGCTCTTTCAAGACAGCTGCATCATTCTGGTGTTCAATACTGAGCATTGTGATTTTCCCTGAACCATCATTTTTCTCCTTAAGATCACCCTCGCTGTTATTAAAGGGACTACTTTGAGTTCGGCTTTTCATTTTGACTGTTCATTTGCATAAACACACCAAGAGCAGCCTGGATCACTTATGATCTTTAATTCTGCTTTGCTGGAACTCACAAAGGGAAACTTTAGATGGACTTCTCAGTCCTCCCCTAGGGGCACAGAAGCAGAGCCACACATCTGCCCTCTAGCTTCATCTGTACCAGTTATTTCACTCAGATCCTTGAATCTGATCCTCAGATTCCATTGTGCCCACAGGTTTCTTTTTGGCCATCTTTCATGAAAGCAACCTTTGTTCCTTCCCGGGAAAGGCTGTCATGAACTGCACAACCAACCAAAGTACCAGGCTTTTCTTGTGGGCTTACACTAGCTTTGCAAGTCAATCTAGTTCTACAGGGCTTTCTGGTGATGACCAGAACCCACACATGCCTCCTTCAGATGTGACATTCCACTTAAAGTCTTGGTTAACAAAACCACTATTAATGACTGGTCTCATTGGTTTTATGCAAAGAAATCTTATGTTATCACTTCATCCTTCAGAATGCCAAATTCTGGAGAGATCAAGTAGGGAGAAAGATACAAAGTGTGAAGGAAAATCCTTTCCCTTCTGATATCTACCAGGCTTTTTAGAACTTTTACTTCCTCAGACTTTCTGCAACATTCACAAACCTTCTATTCTTTCTTTCATACAGCTTCTGATATCCACCAAGATTGCATCTCCATGCCTTATACCTCAATTATTAACAAACATCATGTAATCCCTTCCTAAAACTTTTATTTTAACCATTTATTTTTGCAGTTTCCCACAGTCCTTCTTTATGTATATATAAATTTATATATATATTTTTAAAGATATTTATATAAATATTATTATATTTTATAAATATTTTATATTTATATAAATTTATTTTTATTTAGTTTCCTACAGAGTGAGAAGTTTTAACCTTTCCTGGAATCCTCAATTTCCTTTTTAGAGCAGATACAGAGCAAAATCCAAAACACAGACTTCCAGAACAAAACACAGGTAGGGGCATTCTCTTGCACCAATGTGTCTATTGGTGCCTCGCAGAGTCATGCTCCTTCAGGCCTGGTCTTTTGGCCGAGACATGCTGCTTTGTCTCTGGCTGAAGCACTCATCAGCCCAAAATGACCCTCCCTGGGTCCCGAGTGGCAAAGGCATTCTCCCCAACCAGTTACAGGTAACCTTTCTTAGGTCTTACAGGTGACCTTAAACAGGTCTTCAAGTACAGAGGGTTTCTGATCAGAAACAACACCAATGTCAGAAATTTGCTCTTTCCCACAAAACCAGAAAACAAACAGTTGAGGTTTCCTTTACTCTAGGTTTAAAACTTGACATTCTTTATACTTAATTTTACTCATTCAGATTTAACCATCATTCTCTTTTCATCCTGGTTCCTTTCCCACACTGGGAAGAACTGTACTTAAACTCAGCATGTGGCAGCCGAAAGTCCCTGGCACTGCAAGTACCTTCCACTAAAATTCCCTAGATTTGCAGGGACATCCTGCAGTTTTCTGAAGGTCAGCCCCCGCAAACACCCTATTGGTCAGATATCCACCCTGGGACCTCAGTTTATGTCCTTCAGAACCAGAGCCATTCTTAGCAGAACCAGTTACACAGACAACCAGACAGAAGCAGCATAGAGCCTGTAATCTGAAGAGAGCCCTTAGCCTGGCACCTTGCCCAGTTCTAAGATCGAGGGGGTCTCACGTGACCCATCATCCAAGATGACGACAACCATGCATGCTCCACCCTCCACGGTGGGGTACTCACGTGGCTCCTCCTCCATTTTACCCAAAATGGTGGCATAACCACAGGGCTTGCTGTCCGATTTCCAACATACATTCAATATAGTACTGTGGCAGAACCCCCCACCCCCACATGACGAAGTCTCCTGATCCTCGAAGATGAACAAAGGAAAAGGGGATGTTTCGCTCAACCACCTGGCCTGTCTCAATCAGGCTCTGTAAGCCTAGCCAGCTCATGGAACCACAGATACATTCACACACAAAGTCACACAGAGTTTACAACTTTTTCTCCCCCGAGTAGGAGTCCAATGGTCTGAGCCTTGGCCCAGACTCCTGAATTTTTCGGGTTGAGAGGTGATCAGCCTCTCTCTGGTATAGGGTCCAGTCTCCGGGGCACTTACCGATTCTGATTGGTGCCTCAGACAGTTTGTGGTTCATCTCTCCCCCTCCGCCCAGGTCTTAGAGTGGTCAGGGATGCTGCACAGGAGTCTCCACCCCGGGAAGCCCAAAAAAACTGGGCATATGCTCCTTCTCTTGCAGCAGGGCTCCCCCGCCAACCACTCCCCCCCCCCCCCCCCGGCCACCTTCACAGGAGGCAAAATGCCTGCTCGCATTAGTCATTTCTTGGTCAGGGAACCAAAATGTTGCAGAAAATAACTCACATGCAGGGAGATGGCAGAGCACATTCCTTTATTATGTGTGTGGGCTCAGAGGGGCAAAATCCAAAATTTGGAGCAATAAGCTCAAGCTGGAGTTTCCTTATATGCTTGTTACACAGGCAGAAGGAGGAGGGGAAGGAGTGCAGCTGCTAAAACGGGGGTTAGAGAACGACCTTGAGATAACCGCTTATCTGAGAACAGCTGCTGCCTGAGAATGGCTGCTGGTCTGCTCCTACCTAAGAATAGGTACTGCTCAGCTATGTCCTGTCACACCTTTACATCCACCAGACTCTGTAATCCGTGTGAGTGTCTCATTTTCATCCATAATGATGCAGACGCCCCTGGAGACAGAATCCTCATCAGTAACTAGATAGAAAAATTAATTGGAAGGTTGAAAACATGGGAAGGATTGACACAGTAAGCAACATGTCAGAATTAGCTAATTGCAGGTAGGTCTTGCCCAAGTTTAACAGAAGGAAAACCAATTTAAAAATCTAGGAAAAAATGTATTCAAGCCCACTCAGTATAGCTGTGAGA